>NW_027261095.1:0-178911 GCF_045791955.1 Oncorhynchus clarkii lewisi
ATACAGTGCCTTGCGAAAGTATTCGGCCCCCTTGAACTTTGCGACCTTTTGCCACATTTCAGGCTTCAAACATAAAGATATAAAACTGTATTTTTTTGTGAAGAATCAACAACAAGTGGGACACAATCATGAAGTGGAACGAAATCACAAATCAAAAACTGAAAAATTGGGCATGCAAAATTATTCAGCCCCCTTAAGTTAATACTTTGTAGCGCCACCGTTTGCTGCGTTTACAGCTGTAAGTCGCTTGGGGTATGTCTCTATCAGTTTTGCACATCGAGAGACTGACATTTTTTTCCCATTCCTCCTTGTAAAACAGCTCGAGCTCAGTGAGGTTGGATGGAGAGCATTTGTGAACAGCAGTTTTCAGTTCTTTCCACAGATTCTCGATGGGATTCAGGTCTGGACTTTGACTTGGCCATTCTAACACCTGGATATGTTTATTTTTGAACCATTCCATTGTAGATTTTGCTTTATGTTTTGGATCATTGTCTTGTTGGAAGACAAATCTCCGTCCCAGTCTCAGGTCTTTTGCAGACTCCATCAGGTTTTCTTCCAGAATGGTCCTGTATTTGGCTCCATCCATCTTCCCATCAATTTTAACCATCTTCCCTGTCCCTGCTGAAGAAAAGCAGGCCCAAACCATGATGCTGCCACCACCATGTTTGACAGTGGGGATGGTGTGGTCAGCTGTGTTGCTTTTACGCCAAACATAACGTTTTGCATTGTTGCCAAAAAGTTCAATTTTGGTTTCATCTGACCAGAGCACCTTCTTCCACCTGTTTGGTGTGTCTCCCAGGTGGCTTGTGGCAAACTTTAAACGACACTTTTTATGGATATCTTTAAGAAATGGCTTTCTTCTTGCCACTCTTCCATAAAGGCCAGATTTGTGCAATATACGACTGATTGTTGTCCTATGGACAGAGTCTCCCACCTCAGCTGTAGATCTCTGCAGTTCATCCAGAGTGATCATGGGCATCTTGGCTGCATCGCTGATCAGTCTTCTCCTTGTATGAGCTGAAAGTTTAGAGGGACGGCCAGGTCTTGGTAGATTTGCAGTGGTCTGATACTCCTTCCATTTCAATATTATCGCTTGCACAGTGCTCCTTGGGATGTTTAAAGCTTGGGAAATCTTTTTGTATCCAAATCCGGCGTTAAACTTCTTCACAACAGTATCTCGGACCTGCCTGGTGTGTTCCCTGTTCTTCATGATGCTCTCTGCGCTTTTAACGGACCTACGAGACTATCACAGTGCAGGTGCATTTATACGGAGACTTGATTACACACAGGTGGATTGTATTTATCATCATTAGTCATTTAGGTCAACATTGGATCATTCAGAGATCCTCACTGAACTTCTGGAGAGAGTTTGCTGCACTGAAAGTAAAGGGGCTGAATCATTTTGCACGCCCAATTTTTCAGTTTTTGATTTGTTAAAAAAGTTTGAAATATCCAATAAATGTCGTTCCACTTCATGATTGTGTCCCACTTGTTGTTGATTCATCACAAAAAAATACAGTTTTATATCTTTATGTTTGAAGCCTGAAATGTGGCAAAAGGTCGCAAAGTTCAAGGGGGCCGAATACTTTCGCAAGGCACTGTAAAGTGAATCAATTGAGTGCTCTACGATAATGATGGCTGGTCAACAAATCACCCCCAGATGATTTGTTGAGAGCCACAAGACAAAAGTACATCTTTCATAATATAATAGAGAAGGTAGATTTAGCTGGTCTGTCATAATGTAATAGAGACAGTATATCTAGCTGGTCTGTCATAATATAATAGAGACAGTAGATCTAGCTGGTCTGTCATAATATAGTATAGACAGTAGATCTAGATGCTCTGTAATACCATAATAGGGATTTTTTGTCTGTCATAATATAATAGATACAGTAGATATTGCTGGTCTGTCATAATATAATAGAGACAGTAGATCTAGCTGGTCTGTCATAATATAGAAGAGATAGTAGGTCTAGCTGGTCTGTCATAATATAGAAGAGATAGTAGGTCTAGCTGCTCTTTCATAATATAATAGAGAAGGTAGATTTAGCTGGTCTGTCATAATGTAATAGAGACAGTAGATCTAGCTGGTCTGTCATAATATAATAGGGACATTAGGTCTTGCTGGTCTGTCATAATATATTAGAGACAGTAGATCTACCTGGTCTGTCATAATATAATAAGGACAGTAGATCTAGCTGGTCTGTCATAATCTATTAGAAACATTAGATCTAGCTGGTCAGTCATAATATAATAGATACAGTAGATCTAGCTGGTCTGTCATAATGTAAAAGAGACAGTAGATCTAGCTGGTCTGTCATAATATAATAGAAACAGTAGACCTAGCTGGTCTGTCATAATATAGTAGAGACAGTAGATCTAGCTGGTCTGTCATAATATAATAGAGACAGTAGATCTAGCTGGTCTGTCATAATATAATAGAGACAGTAGATCTAGCTGGACTGTCATAATATAATAGATACAGTAGATCTAGCTGGTCTGTCATAATATAATAGAGACAGTAGATCTAGCAGGTCTGTCTTAATATAATAGGGACATTAGGTCTTGCTGGTCTGTTATAATATAGTAGGGACAGTAGATCTAGCTGGTCTGTCATAATATAATAGAGACAGTAGATCTAGCTGGTCTGTCATAATATAGTAGAGACAGTAGATCTAGCTGGTGTGTCATAATATAATAGGGACAGTAGATCTATGTGGTCTGTCATAATATAATAGAGACAGTAGATCTAGCTTGTCTGTGATAATATAATAGAGACAGTAGATCTAGCTGGTCTGTCATAATATAATAGAGACAGTAGATCTACCTGGTCTGTCATAATAAAATAGAGACAGTAGATCTAGCTGGTCTGTCATAATATAATAGAGACAGTAGATCTAGCTGGTCTGTCGTAATATAATTGGGACATTAGGTCTTGCTGGTCTGTCATAATATAATAGAGACATTAGGTCTTGCTGGTCTGTCATAATATAATGGAGACTTTAGATCTAGCTGGTCTGTCATAATATAATAGAGATAGTAGATCTACCTGGTCTGTCATAATATAATAGAGACAGTAGATCTTGCTGGTCTGTCATAATATAATAGAGACAGTAGATCTAGCTGGTCTGTCATAATATAATAGAGACAGTAGATCTAGCTGATCTGTCATAATATAATAGAGACAGTAGATCTAGCTGGTCTGTCATAATATAATAGAGACAGTAGATCTATCTGGTCTGTCATAATGTAGTAGAGACAGTAGATCTAGCTGGTTTGTCATAATATAATAGAAACAGTAGACCTATCTGGTCTGTCATAATATAGTAGAGACAGTAGATCTAGCTGGTCTGTCATAATATAATAGAGACAGTAGATCTAGCTGGTCTGTCATAATGTAATAGAGACAGTAGATCTAGCTGGTCTGTCATAATGTAATAGACACAGTAGATCTAGCTGGCCTGTCATAATATAATAGAGACAGTAGATCTAGCAGGTCTGTCTTAATATAATAGGGACATTAGGTCTTGCTGGTCTGTTATAATGTAGTAGGGACAGTAGATCTAGCTGCTCTGTCATACTATAATAGATACAGTAGATCTAGCTGGTCTGTCATAATATAGTAGAGACAGTAGATCTAGCTGGTCTGTCATAATATATTAGAGACAGTAGATCTAGCTGGTCTGTCATAATATAATAGAGACAGTAGATCTAGCTGGTCTGTCATAATATAATAGGGACATTAGGTGTTGCTGGTCTGTCATAATATAATAGAGACATTAGATCTAGCTGGTCTGTCATAATATAGTAGAGACAGTAGATCTAGCTGGTCTGTCATAATATAATAGAGACATTAGATCTAGCTGGTCTGTCATAATATAGTAGAGACAGTAGATCTATCTGGTCTGTCATAATATATTAGAGACAGTAGTTCTAGCTGGTCTGTCATAATATAATAGAGACAGTAGATCTAGCTCGTCTGTCATAATATAATAGAGACAGTAGATCTAACTGGTCTGTCGTAATATAATTGGGACATTAGGTCTTGCTGGTCTGTCATAATATAATAGAGACAGTAGATCTAGCTGGTCTGTCATAATATAATAGGGATATTAGGTCTTGCTGGTCTGTCATAATATAATGGAGACTTTAGATCTAGCTGGTCTGTCATAATATAATAGAGATAGTAGATCTACCTGGTCTGTCATAATATAATAGGGACAGTAGATCTTTCTGGTCTGTCACAATATAATAGAGACAGTAGTTCTAGCTGGTCTGTCATAATATAATAGAGACAGTAGATCTAGCTGGTCTGTCATAATATAATAGAGACAGTAGATCTATCTGGTCTGTCATAATGTAGTAGAGACAGTAGATCTAGCTGGTCTGTCATAATATAATAGGGACATTAGGTCTTGCTGGTCTGTCATAATATAGTAGAGACAGTAGATCTAGCTGGTCTGTCATAATATAATAGAGACAGTAGATCTAGCTGGTCTGTCATAATATAATAGAGACAGTAGATCTAGCTGGTCTGTCATAATATAATAGGGACATTAGGTGTTGCTGGTCTGTCATAATATAATAGAGACAGTAGATCTAGCTGGTCTGCCATAATATAGTAGAGACAGTAGATCTAGCTGGTCTGTCATAATATAATAGATACAGTAGATCTAGCTGGTCTGTCATAATATAGTAGAGACAGTAGATCTAGCTGGTCTGTCATAATATATTAGAGACAGTAGATCTAGCTGGTCTGTCATAATATAATAGAGACAGTAGATCTAGCTGGTCTGTCATAATTTAGTAGAGACAGTAGATCTAGCTGGTGTGTCCTAATATAATATGGACAGTAGATCTATGTGGTCTGTCATAATATAATAGAGACAGTAGATCTAGCTTGTCTGTGATAATATAATAGAGACAGTAGATCTAGCTGGTCTGTCATAATATAATAGAGACAGTAGATCTATCTGGTCTGTCATAATATAATAGAAACAATAGACCTATCTGGTCTGTCATAATTTAGTAGAGACAGTAGATCTAGCTGGTGTGTCATAATATAATAGGGACAGTAGATCTATGTGGTCTGTCATAATATAATAGAGACAGTAGATCTAGCTTTTCTGTGATAATATGATAGAGACAGTAGATCTAGCTGGTCTGTCATAATATAATAGAGACAGTAGATCTACCTGGTCTGTCATAATATAATAGAGACAGTAGATCTAGCTCGTCTGTCATAATATAATAGAGACAGTAGATCTAGCTGGTCTGTCATAATATAATAGGGACATTATGTGTTGCTGGTCTGTCATAATATAATAGATACAGTAGATCTAGCTGGTCTGTCATAATATAATAAAGACAGTAGATCTATCTGGTCTGTCATAATGTAGAAGAGACAGTAGATCTAGCTGGTCTGTCATAATATAATAGAAACAGTAGACCTAGCTGGTCTGTCGTAATATAGTAGAGACAGTAGATCTAACTGGTCTGTCGTAATATAATTGGGACATTAGGTCTTGCTGGTCTGTCATACTATAATAGAGACAGTAGATCTAGCTGGTCTGTCATAATATAATAGGGACATTAGGTCTTGCTGGTCTGTCATAATATAATGGAGACTTTAGATCTAGATGGTCTGTCATAATATAATAGAGACTGTAGATCTAGCTGGTCTGTCATAATATAGTAGAGACAGTAGATCTAGCTGGTGTGTCATAATATAATAGGGACACTAGATCTATGTGGTCTGTCATAATATAATAGAGACAGCAGATCTAGCTTGTCTGTGATAATATAATAGAGACAGTAGATCTAGCTGGTCTGTCATAATTTAGAAGAGACAGTAGATCTAGCTGGTCTGTCATAATATAATGGAAACAGTAGATCTAGCTGGTCTGTCATTATATTGTAGAGACAGTAGATCTAGCTGGTCTGTCATAATATAATAGAGTCAGTAGATCTAGCTGGTCTGTCATAATACAATAGAGACAGTAGATTTAGCTGGTCTGTCATAATATAGTAGATACAGTAGATCTAGCTGGTCTGTCATAATATAATAGAGGCAGTAGATCTAGCAGGTTTGTCATAAGATAGTAGAGACAGTAGATCTAGCTGGTCTGTCATAATATAATAGGGACAGTAGATCTAGCTGGTCTGTCATAATGTATTAGAAACAGTAGATCTAGCTGGTCTGTCATAATATAATAGATACAGTAGATCTAGCTGGTCTGTCATAATATAATAAAGACAGTAGATCTATCTGGTCTGTCATAATGTAGAAGAGACAGTAGATCTAGCTGGTCTGTCATAATATAATAGACACAGTAGACCTAGCTGGTCTGTCATAATATAGTAGAGACAGTAGATCTAGCTGGTCTGTCATAATATAATAGAGACAGTAGATCTAGCTTGTCTGTGATAATATGATAGAGACAGTAGATCTAGCTGGTCTGTCATAATATAATAGAGACAGTAGATCTAGCTGGTCTGTCATAATATAATAGGGACATTAGGTCTTGCTGGTCTGTCATAATATAATGGAGACTTTAGATCTAGCTGGTCTGTCATAATATAATAGAGATAGTAGATCTACCTGGTCTGTCATAATATAATAGAGACAGTAGATCTTGCTGGTCTGTCACAATATAATAGAGACTGTAGTTCTAGTTGGTCTGTCATAATATAATAGAGACAGTAGATCTAGCTGGTCTGTCATAATATAATAGAGACAGTAGATCTAGCTTTTCTGTGATAATATGATAGAGACAGTAGATCTAGCTGGTCTGTCATAATATAATAGAGACAGTAGATCTACCTGGTCTGTCATAATATAATAGAGACAGTAGATCTAGCTCGTCTGTCATAATATAATAGAGACAGTAGATCTAGCTGGTCTGTCATAATATAATAGGGACATTATGTGTTGCTGGTCTGTCATAATATAATAGATACAGTAGATCTAGCTGGTCTGTCATAATATAATAAAGACAGTAGATCTATCTGGTCTGTCATAATGTAGAAGAGACAGTAGATCTAGCTGGTCTGTCATAATATAATAGAAACAGTAGACCTAGCTGGTCTGTCGTAATATAGTAGAGACAGTAGATCTAACTGGTCTGTCGTAATATAATTGGGACATTAGGTCTTGCTGGTCTGTCATACTATAATAGAGACAGTAGATCTAGCTGGTCTGTCATAATATAATAGGGACATTAGGTCTTGCTGGTCTGTCATAATATAATGGAGACTTTAGATCTAGATGGTCTGTCATAATATAATAGAGACTGTAGATCTAGCTGGTCTGTCATAATATAGTAGAGACAGTAGATCTAGCTGGTGTGTCATAATATAATAGGGACACTAGATCTATGTGGTCTGTCATAATATAATAGAGACAGCAGATCTAGCTTGTCTGTGATAATATAATAGAGACAGTAGATCTAGCTGGTCTGTCATAATTTAGAAGAGACAGTAGATCTAGCTGGTCTGTCATAATATAATGGAAACAGTAGATCTAGCTGGTCTGTCATTATATTGTAGAGACAGTAGATCTAGCTGGTCTGTCATAATATAATAGAGTCAGTAGATCTAGCTGGTCTGTCATAATACAATAGAGACAGTAGATTTAGCTGGTCTGTCATAATATAGTAGATACAGTAGATCTAGCTGGTCTGTCATAATATAATAGAGGCAGTAGATCTAGCAGGTTTGTCATAAGATAGTAGAGACAGTAGATCTAGCTGGTCTGTCATAATATAATAGGGACAGTAGATCTAGCTGGTCTGTCATAATGTATTAGAAACAGTAGATCTAGCTGGTCTGTCATAATATAATAGATACAGTAGATCTAGCTGGTCTGTCATAATATAATAAAGACAGTAGATCTATCTGGTCTGTCATAATGTAGAAGAGACAGTAGATCTAGCTGGTCTGTCATAATATAATAGACACAGTAGACCTAGCTGGTCTGTCATAATATAGTAGAGACAGTAGATCTAGCTGGTCTGTCATAATATAATAGAGACAGTAGATCTAGCTTGTCTGTGATAATATGATAGAGACAGTAGATCTAGCTGGTCTGTCATAATATAATAGAGACAGTAGATCTAGCTGGTCTGTCATAATATAATAGGGACATTAGGTCTTGCTGGTCTGTCATAATATAATGGAGACTTTAGATCTAGCTGGTCTGTCATAATATAATAGAGATAGTAGATCTACCTGGTCTGTCATAATATAATAGAGACAGTAGATCTTGCTGGTCTGTCACAATATAATAGAGACTGTAGTTCTAGTTGGTCTGTCATAATATAATAGAGACAGTAGATCTAGCTGGTCTGTCATAATATAATAGAGACAGTAGATCTAGCTTTTCTGTGATAATATGATAGAGACAGTAGATCTAGCTGGTCTGTCATAATATAATAGAGACAGTAGATCTACCTGGTCTGTCATAATATAATAGAGACAGTAGATCTAGCTCGTCTGTCATAATATAATAGAGACAGTAGATCTAGCTGGTCTGTCATAATATAATAGGGACATTATGTGTTGCTGGTCTGTCATAATATAATAGATACAGTAGATCTAGCTGGTCTGTCATAATATAATAAAGACAGTAGATCTATCTGGTCTGTCATAATGTAGAAGAGACAGTAGATCTAGCTGGTCTGTCATAATATAATAGAAACAGTAGACCTAGCTGGTCTGTCGTAATATAGTAGAGACAGTAGATCTAACTGGTCTGTCGTAATATAATTGGGACATTAGGTCTTGCTGGTCTGTCATACTATAATAGAGACAGTAGATCTAGCTGGTCTGTCATAATATAATAGAAACAGTAGACCTAGCTGGTCTGTCGTAATATAGTAGAGACAGTAGATCTAACTGGTCTGTCGTAATATAATTGGGACATTAGGTCTTGCTGGTCTGTCATACTATAATAGAGACAGTAGATCTAGCTGGTCTGTCATAATATAATAGGGACATTAGGTCTTGCTGGTCTGTCATAATATAATGGAGACTTTAGATCTAGATGGTCTGTCATAATATAATAGAGATAGTAGATCTATCTGGTCTGTCATAATATAATAGAGACAGTAGATCTTGCTGGTCTGTCATAATATAGTAGAGACAGTAGATCTAGCTGGTCTGTCATTATATTGTAGAGACAGTAGATCTAGCTGGTCTGTCATAATATAATAGAGGCAGTAGATCTAGCTGGTCTGTCATAATAGAATAGAGACTGTAGATCTAGCTGGTCTGTCATAATATAGTAGAGACAGTAGATCTAGCTGGTGTGTCATAATATAATAGGGACACTAGATCTATGTGGTCTGTCATAATATAATAGAGACAGCAGATCTAGCTTGTCTGTGATAATATAATAGAGACAGTAGATCTAGCTGGTCTGTCATAATATAATAGAGTCAGTAGATCTAGCTGGTCTGTCATAATACAATAGAGACAGTAGATTTAGCTGGTCTGTCATAATATAGTAGATACAGTAGATCTAGCTGGTCTGTCATAATATAATAGAGGCAGTAGATCTAGCAGGTTTGTCATAATATAGTAGAGACAGTAGATCTAGCTGGTCTGTCATAATATAATAGGGACAGTAGATCTAGCTGGTCTGTCATAATGTATTAGAAACAGTAGGTCTAGCTGGTCTGTCATAATATAATAGATACAGTAGATCTAGCTGGTCTGTCATAATATAATAAAGACAGTAGATCTATCTGGTCTGTCATAATGTAGAAGAGACAGTAGATCTAGCTGGTCTGTCATAATATAATAGAAACAGTAGACCTAGCTGGTCTGTCGTAATATAGTAGAGACAGTAGATCTAACTGGTCTGTCGTAATATAATTGGGACATTAGGTCTTGCTGGTCTGTCATACTATAATAGAGACAGTAGATCTAGCTGGTCTGTCATAATATAATAGGGACATTAGGTCTTGCTGGTCTGTCATAATATAATGGAGACTTTAGATCTAGATGGTCTGTCATAATATAATAGAGACTGTAGATCTAGCTGGTCTGTCATAATATAGTAGAGACAGTAGATCTAGCTGGTGTGTCATAATATAATAGGGACACTAGATCTATGTGGTCTGTCATAATATAATAGAGACAGCAGATCTAGCTTGTCTGTGATAATATAATAGAGACAGTAGATCTAGCTGGTCTGTCATAATTTAGAAGAGACAGTAGATCTAGCTGGTCTGTCATAATATAATGGAAACAGTAGATCTAGCTGGTCTGTCATTATATTGTAGAGACAGTAGATCTAGCTGGTCTGTCATAATATAATAGAGTCAGTAGATCTAGCTGGTCTGTCATAATACAATAGAGACAGTAGATTTAGCTGGTCTGTCATAATATAGTAGATACAGTAGATCTAGCTGGTCTGTCATAATATAATAGAGGCAGTAGATCTAGCAGGTTTGTCATAAGATAGTAGAGACAGTAGATCTAGCTGGTCTGTCATAATATAATAGGGACAGTAGATCTAGCTGGTCTGTCATAATGTATTAGAAACAGTAGATCTAGCTGGTCTGTCATAATATAATAGATACAGTAGATCTAGCTGGTCTGTCATAATATAATAAAGACAGTAGATCTATCTGGTCTGTCATAATGTAGAAGAGACAGTAGATCTAGCTGGTCTGTCATAATATAATAGACACAGTAGACCTAGCTGGTCTGTCATAATATAGTAGAGACAGTAGATCTAGCTGGTCTGTCATAATATAATAGAGACAGTAGATCTAGCTTGTCTGTGATAATATGATAGAGACAGTAGATCTAGCTGGTCTGTCATAATATAATAGAGACAGTAGATCTAGCTGGTCTGTCATAATATAATAGGGACATTAGGTCTTGCTGGTCTGTCATAATATAATGGAGACTTTAGATCTAGCTGGTCTGTCATAATATAATAGA
The DNA here is from genome assembly GCF_045791955.1 of Oncorhynchus clarkii lewisi. NCBI lineage: Eukaryota > Metazoa > Chordata > Actinopteri > Salmoniformes > Salmonidae > Oncorhynchus > Oncorhynchus clarkii. The sequence continues at coordinate 10,954 of NW_027261095.1, forward strand.
GATAGTAGATCTACCTGGTCTGTCATAATATAATAGAGACAGTAGATCTTGCTGGTCTGTCACAATATAATAGAGACTGTAGTTCTAGTTGGTCTGTCATAATATAATAGAGACAGTAGATCTAGCTGGTCTGTCATAATATAATAGAGACAGTAGATCTAGCTTTTCTGTGATAATATGATAGAGACAGTAGATCTAGCTGGTCTGTCATAATATAATAGAGACAGTAGATCTACCTGGTCTGTCATAATATAATAGAGACAGTAGATCTAGCTCGTCTGTCATAATATAATAGAGACAGTAGATCTAGCTGGTCTGTCATAATATAATAGGGACATTATGTGTTGCTGGTCTGTCATAATATAATAGATACAGTAGATCTAGCTGGTCTGTCATAATATAATAAAGACAGTAGATCTATCTGGTCTGTCATAATGTAGAAGAGACAGTAGATCTAGCTGGTCTGTCATAATATAATAGAAACAGTAGACCTAGCTGGTCTGTCGTAATATAGTAGAGACAGTAGATCTAACTGGTCTGTCGTAATATAATTGGGACATTAGGTCTTGCTGGTCTGTCATACTATAATAGAGACAGTAGATCTAGCTGGTCTGTCATAATATAATAGAAACAGTAGACCTAGCTGGTCTGTCGTAATATAGTAGAGACAGTAGATCTAACTGGTCTGTCGTAATATAATTGGGACATTAGGTCTTGCTGGTCTGTCATACTATAATAGAGACAGTAGATCTAGCTGGTCTGTCATAATATAATAGGGACATTAGGTCTTGCTGGTCTGTCATAATATAATGGAGACTTTAGATCTAGATGGTCTGTCATAATATAATAGAGATAGTAGATCTATCTGGTCTGTCATAATATAATAGAGACAGTAGATCTTGCTGGTCTGTCATAATATAGTAGAGACAGTAGATCTAGCTGGTCTGTCATTATATTGTAGAGACAGTAGATCTAGCTGGTCTGTCATAATATAATAGAGGCAGTAGATCTAGCTGGTCTGTCATAATAGAATAGAGACTGTAGATCTAGCTGGTCTGTCATAATATAGTAGAGACAGTAGATCTAGCTGGTGTGTCATAATATAATAGGGACACTAGATCTATGTGGTCTGTCATAATATAATAGAGACAGCAGATCTAGCTTGTCTGTGATAATATAATAGAGACAGTAGATCTAGCTGGTCTGTCATAATATAATAGAGTCAGTAGATCTAGCTGGTCTGTCATAATACAATAGAGACAGTAGATTTAGCTGGTCTGTCATAATATAGTAGATACAGTAGATCTAGCTGGTCTGTCATAATATAATAGAGGCAGTAGATCTAGCAGGTTTGTCATAATATAGTAGAGACAGTAGATCTAGCTGGTCTGTCATAATATAATAGGGACAGTAGATCTAGCTGGTCTGTCATAATGTATTAGAAACAGTAGGTCTAGCTGGTCTGTCATAATATAATAGATACAGTAGATCTAGCTGGTCTGTCATAATATAATAAAGACAGTAGATCTATCTGGTCTGTCATAATGTAGAAGAGACAGTAGATCTAGCTGGTCTGTCATAATATAATAGACACAGTAGACCTAGCTGGTCTGTCATAATATAGTAGAGACAGTAGATCTAGGTGGTCTGTCATAATATAATAGAGACAGTAGATCTAGCTTGTCTGTGATAATATAATAGAGACAGTAGATCTAGCTGGTCTGTCATAATATAATAGAGACAGTAGATCTATCTGGTCTGTCATAATATAATAGAAACAGTAGACCTATCTGGTCTGTCATAATATAGTAGAGACAGTAGATCTAGCTGGTGTGTCATAATATAATAGGGACAGTAGATCTATGTGGTCTGTCATAATATAATAGAGACAGTAGATCTAGCTTGTCTGTGATAATATGATAGAGACAGTAGATCTAGCTGGTCTGTCATAATATAATAGAGACAGTAGATCTACCTGGTCTGTCATAACATAATAGAGACAGTAGATCTAGCTGGTCTGTCATAATATAATAGGGACATTAGGTCTTGCTGGTCTGTCATAATATAATGGAGACTTTAGATCTAGCTGGTCTGTCATAATATAATAGAGATAGTAGATCTACCTGGTCTGTCATAATATAATAGAGACAGTAGATCTTGCTGGTCTGTCACAATATAATAGAGACTGTAGTTCTAGCTGGTCTGTCATAATATAATAGAGACAGTAGATCTAGCTGGTCTGTCATAATATAATAGAGACAGTAGATCTAGCTGGTCTGTCATAATATAATAGATACAGTTGATCTATCTGGGCTGTCATGATATAATAGAGGCAGTAGATCTAGCTGGTCTGTCATAATAGAATAGAGACTGTAGATCTAGCTGGTCTGTCATAATATAGTAGAGACAGTAGATCTAGCTGGTGTGTCATAATATAATAGGGACACTAGATCTATGTGGTCTGTCATAATATAATAGAGACAGCAGATCTAGCTTGTCTGTGATAATATAATAGAGACAGTAGATCTAGCTGGTCTGTCATAATTTAGAAGAGACAGTAGATCTAGCTGGTCTGTCATAATATAATGGAAACAGTAGATCTAGCTGGTCTGTCATTATATTGTAGAGACAGTAGATCTAGCTGGTCTGTCATAATATAATAGAGTCAGTAGATCTAGCTGGTCTGTCATAATACAATAGAGACAGTAGATTTAGCTGGTCTGTCATAATATAGTAGATACAGTAGATCTAGCTGGTCTGTCATAATATATTAGAGGCAGTAGATCTAGCAGGTTTGTCATAATATAGTAGAGACAGTAGATCTAGCTGGTCTGTCATAATATAATAGGGACAGTAGATCTAGCTGGTCTGTCATAATGTATTAGAAACAGTAGATCTAGCTGGTCTGTCATAATATAATAGATACAGTAGATCTAGCTGGTCTGTCATAATATAATAAAGACAGTAGATCTATCTGGTCTGTCATAATGTAGAAGAGACAGTAGATCTAGCTGGTCTGTCATAATATAATAGACACAGTAGACCTAGCTGGTCTGTCATAATATAGTAGAGACAGTAGATCTAGCTGGTCTGTCATAAAATAATAGAGACAGTAGATCTAGCTTGTCTGTGATAATATAATAGAGACAGTAGATCTAGCTGGTCTGTCATAATATAATAGAGACAGTAGATCTAGCTGGTCTGTCATAATATAATAGGGACATTAGGTGTTGCTGGTCTGTCATAATATAATAGAGACAGTAGATCTAGCTGGTCTGTCATAATATAGTAGAGACAGTAGATCTAGCTGGTCTGTCACAATATAATAGATACAGTAGATCTAGCTGGTCTGTCATAATATAGTAGAGACAGTAGATCTAGCTGGTCTGTCATAATATATTAGAGACAGTAGATCTAGCTGGTCTGTCATAATATAATAGAGACAGTAGATCTAGCTGGTCTGTCATAATATAGTAGAGACAGTAGATCTAGCTGGTGTGTCATAATATAATAGGGACAGTAGATCTATGTGGTCTGTCATAATATAATAGAGACAGTAGATCTAGCTTGTCTGTGATAATATAATAGAGACAGTAGATCTAGCTGGTCTGTCATAATATAATAGAGACAGTAGATCTATCTGGTCTGTCATAATATAATAGAAACAGTAGACCTATCTGGTCTGTCATAATATAGTAGAGACAGTAGATCTAGCTGGTGTGTCATAATATAATAGGGACAGTAGATATATGTGGTCTGTCATAATATAATAGAGACAGTAGATCTAGCTTGTCTGTGATAATATGATAGAGACAGTAGATATAGCTGGTCTGTCATAATATAATAGAGACAGTAGATCTACCTGGTCTGTCATAATATAATAGAGACAGTAGATCTAGCTGGTCTGTCATAATATAGTAGAGACAGTAGATCTAGCTGGTCTGTCACAATATAATAGATACAGTAGATCTAGCTGGTCTGTCATAATATAGTAGAGACAGTAGATCTAGCTGGTCTGTCATAATATATTGGAGACAGTAGATCTAGCTGGTCTGTCATAATATAATAGAGACAGTAGATCTAGCTGGTCTGTCATAATATAGTAGAGACTGTAGATCTAGCTGGTGTGTCATAATATAATAGGGACAGTAGATCTATGTGGTCTGTCATAATATAATAGAGACAGTAGATCTAGCTTGTCTGTGATAATATAATAGAGACAGTAGATCTAGCTGGTCTGTCATAATATAATAGAGACAGTAGATCTATCTGGTCTGTCATAATATAATAGAAACAGTAGACCTATCTGGTCTGTCATAATATAGTAGAGACAGTAGATCTAGCTGGTGTGTCATAATATAATAGGGACAGTAGATCTATGTGGTCTGTCATAATATAATAGAGACAGTAGATCTAGCTTGTCTGTGATAATATGATAGAGACTGTAGTTCTAGCTGGTCTGTCATAATATAATAGAGACAGTAGATCTACCTGGTCTGTCATAATATAATAGAGACAGTAGATCTAGCTCGTCTGTTATAATATAATAGAGACAGTAGATCTAGCTGGTCTGTCATAATATAATAGGGACATTAGGTGTTGCTGGTCTGTCATAATATAATAGATACAGTAGATCTAGCTGGTCTGTCATAATATAATAAAGACAGTAGATCTATCTGGTCTGTCATAATGTAGAAGAGACAGTAGATCTAGCTGGTCTGTCATAATATAATAGAAACAGTAGACCTAGCTGGTCTGTCGTAATATAGTAGAGACAGTAGATGTAACTGGTGTGTCATAATATAATAGGGACAGTAGATCTATCTGGTCTGTCATAATATAACAGAGACAGGAGATCTAGCTTGTCTGTGATAATATAATAGAGACAGTAGATCTAACTGGTCTGTCGTAATATAATTGGGACATTAGGTCTTGCTGGTCTGTTATAATATAATAGAGACAGTAGATCTAGCTGGTCTGTCATAATATAATAGGGACATTAGGTCTTGCTGGTCTGTCATAATATAATGGAGACTTTAGATCTAGCTGGTCTGTCATAATATAATAGAGATAGTAGATCTACCTGGTCTGTCATAATATAATAGAGACAGTAGATCTTGCTGGTCTGTCACAAAATAATAGAGACAGTAGTTCTAGCTGGTCTGTCATAATATAATAGAGACAGTAGATCTAGCTGGTCTGTCACAATATAATAGAGACAGTAGATCTATCTGGTCTGTCATAATGTAGTAGAGACACTAGATCTAGCTGGTCTGTCATAATATAATAGGGACATTAGGTCTTGCTGGTCTGTCATAATATAGTAGAGACTGTAGATCTAGCTGGTCTGTCATAATATAATAGAGACAGTAGATCTAGCTGGTCTGTCATAATATAATAGAGACAGTAGATCTAGCTGGTCTGTCATAATATAGTAGAGACAGTAGATCTAGCTGGTCTGTCATAATGTTTTAGAAACAGTAGATCTAGCTTGTCCGTCAGAATATAATAGATACAGTTGATCTATCTGGGCTGTCATGATATAATAGAGGCAGTAGATCTAGCTGGTCTGTCATAATAGAATAGAGACTGTAGATCTAGCTGGTGTGTCATAATATAATAGGGACAGTAGATCTATGTGGTCTGTCATAATATAATAGAGACAGCAGATCTAGCTTGTATGTGATAATATAATAGTAGATCTAGCTGGTCTGTCAAAATTTAGAAGAGACAGTAGATCTAGCTGGTCTGTCATAATATAATGGAAACAGTAGATCTAGCTGGTCTGTCATTATATTGTAGAGACAGTAGATCTAGCTGGTCTGTCATAATATAATAGAGTCAGTAGATCTAGCTGGTCTGTCATAATACAATAGAGACAGTAGATTTAGCTGGTCTGTCATAATATAGTAGATACAGTAGATCTAGCTGGTCTGTCATAATATATTAGAGGCAGTAGATCTAGCAGGTTTGTCATAATATAGTAGAGACAGTAGATCTAGCTTGTCTGTGATAATATAATAGAGACAGTAGATCTAGCTGGTCTGTCATAATATAATAGAGACAGTAGATCTATCTGGTCTGTCATAATATAATAGAAACAGTAGACCTATCTGGTCTGTCATAATATAGTAGAGACAGTAGATCTAGCTGGTGTGTCATAATATAATAGGGACAGTAGATCTATGTGGTCTGTCATAATATAATAGAGACAGTAGATCTAGCTTGTCTGTGATAATATGATAGAGACTGTAGTTCTAGCTGGTCTGTCATAATATAATAGAGACAGTAGATCTACCTGGTCTGTCATAATATAATAGAGACAGTAGATCTAGCTCGTCTGTTATAATATAATAGAGACAGTAGATCTAGCTGGTCTGTCATAATATAATAGGGACATTAGGTGTTGCTGGTCTGTCATAATATAATAGATACAGTAGATCTAGCTGGTCTGTCATAATATAATAAAGACAGTAGATCTATCTGGTCTGTCATAATGTAGAAGAGACAGTAGATCTAGCTGGTCTGTCATAATATAATAGAAACAGTAGACCTAGCTGGTCTGTCGTAATATAGTAGAGACAGTAGATGTAACTGGTGTGTCATAATATAATAGGGACAGTAGATCTATCTGGTCTGTCATAATATAACAGAGACAGGAGATCTAGCTTGTCTGTGATAATATAATAGAGACAGTAGATCTAACTGGTCTGTCGTAATATAATTGGGACATTAGGTCTTGCTGGTCTGTTATAATATAATAGAGACAGTAGATCTAGCTGGTCTGTCATAATATAATAGGGACATTAGGTCTTGCTGGTCTGTCATAATATAATGGAGACTTTAGATCTAGCTGGTCTGTCATAATATAATAGAGATAGTAGATCTACCTGGTCTGTCATAATATAATAGAGACAGTAGATCTTGCTGGTCTGTCACAAAATAATAGAGACAGTAGTTCTAGCTGGTCTGTCATAATATAATAGAGACAGTAGATCTAGCTGGTCTGTCACAATATAATAGAGACAGTAGATCTATCTGGTCTGTCATAATGTAGTAGAGACACTAGATCTAGCTGGTCTGTCATAATATAATAGGGACATTAGGTCTTGCTGGTCTGTCATAATATAGTAGAGACTGTAGATCTAGCTGGTCTGTCATAATATAATAGAGACAGTAGATCTAGCTGGTCTGTCATAATATAATAGAGACAGTAGATCTAGCTGGTCTGTCATAATATAGTAGAGACAGTAGATCTAGCTGGTCTGTCATAATGTTTTAGAAACAGTAGATCTAGCTTGTCCGTCAGAATATAATAGATACAGTTGATCTATCTGGGCTGTCATGATATAATAGAGGCAGTAGATCTAGCTGGTCTGTCATAATAGAATAGAGACTGTAGATCTAGCTGGTGTGTCATAATATAATAGGGACAGTAGATCTATGTGGTCTGTCATAATATAATAGAGACAGCAGATCTAGCTTGTATGTGATAATATAATAGTAGATCTAGCTGGTCTGTCATAATTTAGAAGAGACAGTAGATCTAGCTGGTCTGTCATAATATAATGGAAACAGTAGATCTAGCTGGTCTGTCATTATATTGTAGAGACAGTAGATCTAGCTGGTCTGTCATAATATAATAGAGTCAGTAGATCTAGCTGGTCTGTCATAATACAATAGAGACAGTAGATTTAGCTGGTCTGTCATAATATAGTAGATACAGTAGATCTAGCTGGTCTGTCATAATATATTAGAGGCAGTAGATCTAGCAGGTTTGTCATAATATAGTAGAGACAGTAGATCTAGCTGGTCTGTCATAATATAATAGGGACAGTAGATCTAGCTGGTCTGTCATAATGTATTAGAAACAGTAGATCTAGCTGGTCTGTCATAATATAGTAGAGACAGTAGATCTAGCTGGTCTGTCATAATATAATAGAGACAGTAGATCTAGCTTGTCTGTGATAATATAATAGAGACAGTAGATCTAGCTGGTCTGTCATAATATAATAGAGACAGTAGATCTAGCTGGTCTGTCATAATATAATAGGGATATTAGGTGTTGCTGGTCTGTCATAATATAATAGAGACAGTAAATCTAGCTGGTCTGTCATAATATAGTAGAGACAGTAGATCTAGCTGGTCTGTCACAATATAATAGATACAGTAGATCTAGCTGGTCTGTCATAATATAGTAGAGACAGTAGATCTAGCTGGTCTGTCATAATATATTAGAGACAGTAGATCTAGCTGGTCTGTCATAATATAATAGAGACAGTAGATCTAGCTGGTCTGTCATAATATAATAGGGACATTAGGTTTTGCTGGTCTGTCATAATATAATAGAGACGGTAGATCTAGCTGGTCTGTCATAATATAGTAGAGACAGTAGATCTAGCTGGTCTGTCATAATATAATAGATACAGTAGATCTAGCTGGTCTGTCATAATATAGTAGAGACAGTAGATCTAGCTGGTCTGTCATAATATATTAGAGACAGTAGATCTAGCTGGTGTGTCATAATATAATAGGGACAGTAGATCTATGTGGTCTGTCATAATATAATAGAGACAGTAGATCTAGCTTGTCTGTGATAATATAATAGAGACAGTAGATCTAGCTGGTCTGTCATAATATAATGGAAACAGTAGATCTAGCTGGTCTGTCATTATATTGTAGAGACAGTAGATCTAGCTGGTCTGTCATAATATAATAGAGTCAGTAGATCTAGCTGGTCTGTCATAATACAATAGAGACAGTAGATTTAGCTGGTCTGTCATAATATAGTAGATACAGTAGATCTAGCTGGTCTGTCATAATATATTAGAGGCAGTAGATCTAGCAGGTTTGTCATAATATAGTAGAGACAGTAGATCTAGCTGGTCTGTCATAATATAATAGGGACAGTAGATCTAGCTGGTCTGTCATAATGTATTAGAAACAGTAGATCTAGCTGGTCTGTCATAATATAGTAGAGACAGTAGATCTAGCTGGTCTGTCATAATATAATAGAGACAGTAGATCTAGCTTGTCTGTGATAATATAATAGAGACAGTAGATCTAGCTGGTCTGTCATAATATAATAGAGACAGTAGATCTAGCTGGTCTGTCATAATATAATAGGGACATTAGGTGTTGCTGGTCTGTCATAATATAATAGAGACAGTAGATCTAGCTGGTCTGTCATAATATAGTAGAGACAGTAGATCTAGCTGGTCTGTCACAATATAATAGATACAGTAGATCTAGCTGGTCTGTCATAATATAGTAGAGACAGTAGATCTAGCTGGTCTGTCATAATATATTAGAGACAGTAGATCTAGCTGGTCTGTCATAATATAATAGAGACAGTAGATCTAGCTGGTCTGTCATAATATAATAGGGACATTAGGTTTTGCTGGTCTGTCATAATATAATAGAGACAGTAGATCTAGCTGGTCTGTCATAATATTGTAGAGACAGTAGATCTAGCTGGTCTGTCATAATATAATAGATACAGTAGATCTATCTGGTCTGTCATAAAATAGTAGAGACAGTAGATCTAGCTGGTCTGTCATAATATATTAGAGACAGTAGATCTAGCTGGTCTGTCATAATGTATTAGAAACAGTAGATCTAGCTGGTCTGTCATAATATAGTAGAGACAGTAGATCTAGCTGGTCTGTCATAATATAATAGAGACAGTAGATCTAGCTTGTCTGTGATAATATAATAGAGACAGTAGATCTAGCTGGTCTGTCATAATATAATAGAGACAGTAGATCTAGCTGGTCTGTCATAATATAATAGGGACATTAGGTGTTGCTGGTCTGTCATAATATAATAGAGACAGTAGATCTAGCTGGTCTGTCATAATATAGTAGAGACAGTAGATCTAGCTGGTCTGTCACAATATAATAGATACAGTAGATCTAGCTGGTCTGTCATAATATAGTAGAGACAGTAGATCTAGCTGGTCTGTCATAATATATTAGAGACAGTAGATCTAGCTGGTCTGTCATAATATAATAGAGACAGTAGATCTAGCTGGTCTGTCATAATATAATAGGGACATTAGGTTTTGCTGGTCTGTCATAATATAATAGAGACAGTAGATCTAGCTGGTCTGTCATAATATTGTAGAGACAGTAGATCTAGCTGGTCTGTCATAATATAATAGATACAGTAGATCTATCTGGTCTGTCATAATATAGTAGAGACAGTAGATCTAGCTGGTCTGTCATAATATATTAGAGACAGTAGATCTAGCTGGTGTGTCATAATATAATAGGGACAGTAGATCTATGCTGTCTGTCATAATATAATAGAGACAGTAGATCTAGCTTGTCTGTGATAATATGATAGAGACAGTAGATCTAGCTGGTCTGTCATAATATAATAGAGACAGTAGATCTACCTGGTCTGTCATAATATAATAGAGACAGTAGATCTAGCTCGTCTGTCATAACATAATAGAGACAGTAGATCTAGCTGGTCTGTCATAATATAATAGGGACATTAGGTCTTGCTGGTCTGTCATAATATAATGGAGACTTTAGGTCTAGCTGGTCTGTCATAATATAATAGAGATAGTAGATCTACTTGGTCTGTCATAATATAATAGAGACAGTAGATCTTGCTGGTCTGTCACAATATAATAGAGACAGTAGTTCTAGCTGGTCTGTCATAATATAATAGATACAGTAGATCTAGCTGTTCTGTCATAATATAATAGAGACAGTAGATCTATCTGGTCTGTCATAATGTAGTAGAGACAGTAGATCTAGCTGGTCTGTCATAATATAATAGGGACATTAGGTCTTGCTGGTCTGTCATAATATAGTAGAGACAGTAGATCTAGCTGGTCTGTCATAATATAATAGAGACAGTAGATCTAGCTGGTCTGTCATAATATAATAGAGACAGTAGATCTAGCTGGTCTTTCATAATATAGTAGAGACAGTAGATCTAGCTGGTCTGTCATAATGTTTTAGAAACAGTAGATCTAGCTTGTCTGTCATAATATAATAGATACAGTTGATCTATCTGGGCTGTCATGATATAATAGAGGCAGTAGATCTAGCTGGTCTGTCATAATAGAATAGAGACTGTAGATCTAGCTGGTCTGTCATAATATAGTAGAGACAGTAGATCTAGCTGGTGTGTCATAATATAATAGGGACAGTAGATCTATGTGGTCTGTCATAATATAATAGAGACAGCAGATCTAGCTTGTCTGTGATAATATAATAGAGACAGTAGATCTAGCTGGTCTGTCATAATTTAGAAGAGACAGTAGATCTAGCTGGTCTGTCATAATATAATGGAAACAGTAGATCTAGCTGGTCTGTCATTATATTGTAGAGACAGCAGATCTAGCTGGTCTGTCATAATATAATAGAGTCAGTAGATCTAGCTGGTCTGTCATAATACAATAGAGACAGTAGATTTAGCTGGTCTGTCATAATATAGTAGATACAGTAGATCTAGCTGGTCTGTCATAATATATTAGAGGCAGTAGATCTAGCAGGTTTGTCATAATATAGTAGAGACAGTAGATCTAGCTGGTCTGTCATAATATAATAGGGACAGTAGATCTAGCTGGTCTGTCATAATGTATTAGAAACAGTAGATCTAGCTGGTCTGTCATAATATAGTAGAGACAGTAAATCTAGCTGGTCTGTCATAATATAATAGAGACAGTAGATCTAGCTTGTCTGTGATAATATAATAGAGACAGTAGATCTAGCTGGTCTGTCATAATATAATAGAGACAGTAGATCTAGCTGGTCTGTCATAATATAATAGGGACATTAGGTGTTGCTGGTCTGTCATAATATAATAGAGACAGTAGATCTAGCTGGTCTGTCATAATATAGTAGAGACAGTAGATCTAGCTGGTCTGTCACAATATAATAGATACAGTAGATCTAGCTGGTCTGTCATAATATAGTAGAGACAGTAGATCTAGCTGGTCTGTCATAATATATTAGAGACAGTAGATCTAGCTGGTCTGTCATAATATAATAGAGACAGTAGATCTAGCTGGTCTGTCATAATATAGTAGAGACAGTAGATCTAGCTGGTGTGTCATAATATAATAGGGACAGTAGATCTATGTGGTCTGTCATAATATAATAGAGACAGTAGATCTAGCTTGTCTGTGATAATATAATAGAGACAGTAGATCTAGCTGGTCTGTCATAATATAATAGAGACAGTAGATCTACCTGGTCTGTCATAATATAATAGAGACAGTAGATCTAGCTCGTCTGTGATAATATGATAGAGACAGTAGATCTAGCTGGTCTGTCATAATATAATAGAGACAGTAGATCTACCTGGTCTGTCATAATATAATAGAGACAGTAGATCTAGCTGGTCTGTCATAATATAATATGGACATTAGGTGTTGCTGGTCTGTCATAATATAATAGATACAGTAGATCTAGCTGGTCTGTCATAATATAATAAAGACAGTAGATCTATCTGGTCTGTCATAATGTAGAAGAGACAGTAGATCTAGCTGGTCTGTCATAATATAATAGAAACAATAGACCTAGCTGGTCTGTCGTAATATAGTAGAGACAGTAGATGTAACTGGTGTGTCATAATATAATAGGGACAGTAGATCTATCTGGTCTGTCATAATATAACAGAGTCAGGAGATCTAGCTTGTCTGTGATAATATAATAGAGACAGTAGATCTAACTGGTCTGTCGTAATATAATTGGGACATTAGGTCTTGCTGGTCTGTCATAATATAATGGAGACTTTAGGTCTAGCTGGTCTGTCATAATATAATAGAGATAGTAGATCTAACTGGTCTGTCATAATATAATAGAGACAGTAGATCTTGCTGGTCTGTCACAATATAATAGAGACAGTAGTTCTAGCTGGTCTGTCATAATATAATAGATACAGTAGATCTAGCTGTTCTGTCATAATATAATAGAGACAGTAGATCTATCTGGTCTGTCATAATGTAGTAGAGACAGTAGATCTAGCTGGTCTGTCATAATATAATAGGGACATTAGGTCTTGCTGGTCTGTCATAATATAGTAGAGACAGTAGATCTAGCTGGTCTGTCATAATATAATAGAGACAGTAGATCTAGCTGGTCTGTCATAATATAATAGAGACAGTAGATCTAGCTGGTCTGTCATAATATAGTAGAGACAGTAGATCTAGCTGGTCTGTCATAATGTTTTAGAAACAGTAGATCTAGCTTGTCTGTCATAATATAATAGATACAGTTGATCTATCTGGGCTGTCATGATATAATAGAGGCAGTAGATCTAGCTGGTCTGTCATAATAGAATAGAGACTGTAGATCTAGCTGGTCTGTCATAATATAGTAGAGACAGTAGATCTAGCTGGTGTGTCATAATATAATAGGGACAGTAGATCTATGTGGTCTGTCATAATATAATAGAGACAGCAGATCTAGCTTGTCTGTGATAATATAATAGAGACAGTAGATCCACCTGGTCTGTCATAATTTAGAAGAGACAGTAGATCTAGCTGGTCTGTCATAATATAGTAGAGACAGTAGATCTAGCTGGTCTGTCACAATATAATAGATACAGTAGATCTAGCTGGTCTGTCATAATATAGTAGAGACAGTAGATCTAGCTGGTCTGTCATAATATAGTAGAGACAGTAGATCTAGCTGGTGTGTCATAATATAATAGGGACAGTAGATCTATGTGGTCTGTCATAATATAATAGAGACAGTAGATCTAGCTTGTCTGTGATAATATAATAGAGACAGTAGATCTAGCTGGTCTGTCATAATTTAGAAGAGACAGTAGATCTAGCTGGTCTGTCATAATATAATGGAAACAGTAGATCTAGCTGGTCTGTCATTATATTGTAGAGACAGCAGATCTAGCTGGTCTGTCATAATATAATAGAGTCAGTAGATCTAGCTGGTCTGTCATAATACAATAGAGACAGTAGATTTAGCTGGTCTGTCATAATATAGTAGATACAGTAGATCTAGCTGGTCTGTCATAATATATTAGAGGCAGTAGATCTAGCAGGTTTGTCATAATATAGTAGAGACAGTAGATCTAGCTGGTCTGTCATAATATAATAGGGACAGTAGATCTAGCTGGTCTGTCATAATGTATTAGAAACAGTAGATCTAGCTGGTCTGTCATAATATAGTAGAGACAGTAAATCTAGCTGGTCTGTCATAATATAATAGAGACAGTAGATCTAGCTTGTCTGTGATAATATAATAGAGACAGTAGATCTAGCTGGTCTGTCATAATATAATAGAGACAGTAGATCTAGCTGGTCTGTCATAATATAATAGGGACATTAGGTGTTGCTGGTCTGTCATAATATAATAGAGACAGTAGATCTAGCTGGTCTGTCATAATATAGTAGAGACAGTAGATCTAGCTGGTCTGTCACAATATAATAGATACAGTAGATCTAGCTGGTCTGTCATAATATAGTAGAGACAGTAGATCTAGCTGGTCTGTCATAATATATTAGAGACAGTAGATCTAGCTGGTCTGTCATAATATAATAGAGACAGTAGATCTAGCTGGTCTGTCATAATATAGTAGAGACAGTAGATCTAGCTGGTGTGTCATAATATAATAGGGACAGTAGATCTATGTGGTCTGTCATAATATAATAGAGACAGTAGATCTAGCTTGTCTGTGATAATATAATAGAGACAGTAGATCTAGCTGGTCTGTCATAATATAATAGAGACAGTAGATCTACCTGGTCTGTCATAATATAATAGAGACAGTAGATCTAGCTCGTCTGTGATAATATGATAGAGACAGTAGATCTAGCTGGTCTGTCATAATATAATAGAGACAGTAGATCTACCTGGTCTGTCATAATATAATAGAGACAGTAGATCTAGCTGGTCTGTCATAATATAATATGGACATTAGGTGTTGCTGGTCTGTCATAATATAATAGATACAGTAGATCTAGCTGGTCTGTCATAATATAATAAAGACAGTAGATCTATCTGGTCTGTCATAATGTAGAAGAGACAGTAGATCTAGCTGGTCTGTCATAATATAATAGAAACAATAGACCTAGCTGGTCTGTCGTAATATAGTAGAGACAGTAGATGTAACTGGTGTGTCATAATATAATAGGGACAGTAGATCTATCTGGTCTGTCATAATATAACAGAGTCAGGAGATCTAGCTTGTCTGTGATAATATAATAGAGACAGTAGATCTAACTGGTCTGTCGTAATATAATTGGGACATTAGGTCTTGCTGGTCTGTCATAATATAATGGAGACTTTAGGTCTAGCTGGTCTGTCATAATATAATAGAGATAGTAGATCTAACTGGTCTGTCATAATATAATAGAGACAGTAGATCTTGCTGGTCTGTCACAATATAATAGAGACAGTAGTTCTAGCTGGTCTGTCATAATATAATAGATACAGTAGATCTAGCTGTTCTGTCATAATATAATAGAGACAGTAGATCTATCTGGTCTGTCATAATGTAGTAGAGACAGTAGATCTAGCTGGTCTGTCATAATATAATAGGGACATTAGGTCTTGCTGGTCTGTCATAATATAGTAGAGACAGTAGATCTAGCTGGTCTGTCATAATATAATAGAGACAGTAGATCTAGCTGGTCTGTCATAATATAATAGAGACAGTAGATCTAGCTGGTCTGTCATAATATAGTAGAGACAGTAGATCTAGCTGGTCTGTCATAATGTTTTAGAAACAGTAGATCTAGCTTGTCTGTCATAATATAATAGATACAGTTGATCTATCTGGGCTGTCATGATATAATAGAGGCAGTAGATCTAGCTGGTCTGTCATAATAGAATAGAGACTGTAGATCTAGCTGGTCTGTCATAATATAGTAGAGACAGTAGATCTAGCTGGTGTGTCATAATATAATAGGGACAGTAGATCTATGTGGTCTGTCATAATATAATAGAGACAGCAGATCTAGCTTGTCTGTGATAATATAATAGAGACAGTAGATCCACCTGGTCTGTCATAATTTAGAAGAGACAGTAGATCTAGCTGGTCTGTCATAATATAATGGAAACAGTAGATCTAGCTGGTCTGTCATTATATTGTAGAGACAGTAGATCTAGCTGGTCTGTCATAATACAATAGAGACAGTAGATTTAGCTGGTCTGTCATAATATAGTAGATACAGTAGATCTAGCTGGTCTGTCATAATATATTAGAGGCAGTAGATCTAGCAGGTTTGTCATAATATAGTAGAGACAGTAGATCTAGCTGGTCTGTCATAATATAATAGGGACAGTAGATCTAGCTGGTCTGTCATAATGTATTAGAAACAGTAGATCTAGCTGGTCTGTCATAATATAGTAGAGACAGTAGATCTAGCTGGTCTGTCATAATATAATAGAGACAGTAGATCTAGCTTGTCTGTGATAATATAATAGAGACAGTAGATCTAGCTGGTCTGTCATAATATAATAGAGACAGTAGATCTAGCTGGTCTGTCATAATATAATAGGGACATTAGGTGTTGCTGGTCTGTCATAATATAATAGAGACAGTAGATCTAGCTGGTCTGTCATAACATAATAGAGACAGTAGATCTATCTGGTCTGTCATAATATAATAGAAACAGTAGACCTATCTGGTCTGTCATAATATAGTAGAGACAGTAGATCTAGCTGGTGTGTCATAATATAATAGGGACATTAGGTGTTGCTGGTCTGTCATAATATAATAGAGACAGTAGATCTAGCTCGTCTGTCATAATATAATAGAGACAGTAGATCTAGCTGGTCTGTCATAATATAATAGGGACATTAGGTGTTGCTGGTCTGTCATAATATAATAGATACAGTAGATCTAGCTGGTCTGTCATAATATAATAAAGACAGTAGATCTATCTGGTCTGTCATAATGTAGAAGAGACAGTAGATCTAGCTGATCTGTCATAATATAATAGAAACAGTAGACCTAGCTGGTCTGTCGTAATATAGTAGAGACAGTAGATGTAACTGGTGTGTCATAATATAATAGGGACAGTAGATCTATCTGGTCTGTCATAATATAACAGAGACAGGAGATCTAGCTTGTCTGTGATAATATAATAGAGACAGTAGATCTAACTGGTCTGTCGTAATATAATTGGGACATTAGGTCTTGCTGGTCTGTCATAATATAATAGAGACAGTAGATCTAGCTGGTCTGTCATAATATAATAGGGACATTAGGTCTTGCTGGTCTGTCATAATAAAATGGAGACTTTAGATCTAGCTGGTCTGTCATAATATAATAGAGATAGTAGATCTACCTGGTCTGTCATAATATAATAGAGACAGTAGATCTTGCTGGTCTGTCACAATATAATAGAGACAGTAGTTCTAGCTGGTCTGTCATAATATAATAGAGACAGTAGATCTAGCTGGTCTGTCACAATATAATAGAGATAGTAGATCTATCTGGTCTGTCATAATGTAGTAGAGACACTAGATCTAGCTGGTCTGTCATAATATAATAGGGACATTAGGTCTTGCTGGTCTGTCATAATATAGTAGAGACTGTAGATCTAGCTGGTCTGTCATAATATAATAGAGACAGTAGATCTAGCTGGTCTGTCATAATATAATAGAGACAGTAGATCTAGCTGGTGTGTCATAATATAATAGGGACAGTAGATCTATGTGGTCTGTCATAATATAATAGAGACAGCAGATCTAGCTTGTATGTGATGATATAATAGAGACAGTAGATCTAGCTGGTCTGTCATAATTTAGAAGAGACAGTAGATCTAGCTGGTCTGTCATAATATAATGGAAACAGTAGATCTAGCTGGTCTGTCATTATATTGTAGAGACAGTAGATCTAGCTGGTCTGTCATAATATAATAGAGTCAGTAGATCTAGCTGGTCTGTCATAATACAATAGAGACAGTAGATTTAGCTGGTCTGTCATAATATAGTAGATACACTAGATCTAGCTGGTCTGTCATAATATAATAGAGCCAGTAGATCTAGCAGGTTTGTCATAATATAGTAGAGACAGTAGATCTAGCTGGTCTGTCATAATATAATAGGGACAGTAGATCTAGCTGGTCTGTCATAATATAATAGGGACAGTAGATATATCTGGTCTGTCATACTATAATAGATACAGTAGATCTAGCTGGTCTGTCATAATATAATAGAGACAGTAGATCTATCTGGTCTGTCATAATGTAGAAGAGACAGTAGATCTAGCTGGTCTGTCATAATATAATAGAGACAGTAGATCTAGCTGGTCTGTCATAATATAAAAGAGACAGTAGATCTAGCTGGTCTGTCGTAAAATAGTAGAGACAGTAGATGTAACTGGTGTGTCATAATATAATAGGGACAGTAGATCTATCTGGTCTGTCATAATATAATAGAGATCTAGCTTGTCTGTGATAATATAATAGAGACATTAGGTCTTGCTGGTCTGTCATAATATAGTAGAGACAGTAGATATATCTGGTCTGTCATAATATAATAGAGACAGTAGATCTAGCTGGTCTGTCATAATATAGTAGAGACAGTAGATCTAGCTGGTTGGTCATAATATAGTAGAGACAGTAGATCTAGCTGGTCTGTCATAACATAATAGATACAGTAGATCTAGCTGGTCTGTCATAATATATTAAAAACAGTAGATCTAGCTGGTCTGTCATAATATAATAGAGACAGTAGACCTAGCTGGTCTGTCGTAATATAATAGAGACAGTAGATGTAACTGGTGTGTCATAATATAATAGGGACAGTAGATCTATCTGGTCTGTCATAATATAACAGAGACAGGAGATCTAGCTTGTCTGTGATAATATAATAGAGACAGTAGATCTAACTGGTCTGTCGTAATATAATTGGGACATTAGGTCTTGCTGGTCTGTCATAATATAATAGAGACAGTAGATCTAGCTGGTCTGTCATAATATAATAGAGACAGTAGATCTAGCTGGTCTGTCGTAATATAAAAGAGACAGTAGATCTAGCTGGTCTGTCGTAATATAGTAGAGACAGTAGACCTAGCTGGTCTGTCATAATATAGTAGAGACAGTAGATCTAGCTGGTCTGTCATAATATAATAGAGACAGTAGATCTAGCTGGTCTGTCATAATATAATAGAGACAGTAGATCTAGCTGGTCTGTCGTAATATAGTAGAGACAGTAGATGTAACTGGTGTGTCATAATATAATAGGGACAGTAGATCTATCTGGTCTGTCATAATATAATAGAGACAGGAGATCTAGCTTGTCTGTGATAATATAATAGAGACATTAGGTCTTGCTGGTCTGTCATAATATAATAGATACAGTAGATCTAGGTGGTCTGTCATAATATAATAAAGACAGTAGATCTATCTGGTCTGTCATAATGTAGAAGAGACAGTAGATCTAGCTGGTCTGTAATAATATAATAGACACAGTAGACCTAGCTGGTCTGTCATAATATAGTAGAGACAGTAGATCTAGCTGGTCTGTCATAATATAATAGAGACAGTAGATCTAGCTGGTCTGTCATAATATAAAAGAGACAGTAGATCTAGCTGGTCTGTCATAATATAATAGAGACAGTAGATCTAGCTCATCTGTCATAATATAATAGAGACAGTAGATCTAGCTGGTCTGTCATAATATAATAGGGACATTAGGTGTTGCTGTGTCATAATATAATAGGGACAGTAGATCTAGCATAATATAATAGAGACAGGTCTAGTCATAATATAATAGAGACAGTAGATCTAGCTGGTCTGTCATAATATAGATAGAGACAGTAGATCTAGCTGGTCTGTCAGTAGATAGCTGGTCTGTCAATATTGTAGAGACAGTAGATCTAGCTGGTCTGTCATAATATAATAGAGTCAGTAGATCTAGCTGGTCTGTCATAATACAATAGAGACATAGATTTAGCTGGTCTGTCATAATATAGTAGATACAGTAGATCTAGCTGGTCTGTCATAATATAATAGAGGCAGTAGATCTAGCAGGTTTATCATAATATAGTAGAGACAGTAGATCTAGCTGGTCTGTCATAATATAATAGGGACAGTAGATCTAGCTGGTCTGTCATAATATAATAGAGACAGTAGATCTAGCTGGTCTGTCATAATATAATAGGGACATTAGGTGTTGCTGGTCTGTCATAATATAATAGATACAGTAGATCTCGCTGGTCTGTCATACTATAGTAGAGACTGTAGATCTAGCTGGTCTCTCATAATATAATAGAGACAGTAGATCTAGCTGGTCTGTCATAATATAATAGAGATAGTAGATCTAGCTGGTCTGTCATAATATAGTAGAGACAGTAGATCTAGCTGGTCTGTCAACATTGAATATGTACAGTAGATCTATCTGGTCTGTCATAATATAATAGATACAGTAGATCTAGCTGGTCTGTCATAATATAATAGAGACAGTAGACCTAGCTGGTCTGTCATAACATAATAGATACCGTAGATCTAGCTGGTCTGTCAACATATAATAGGTACAGTAGATCTATCTGGTCTGTCATAATACAATAGAGACAGTAGATTTAGCTGGTCTGTCATAATATAGTAGATACAGTAGATCTAGCTGGTCTGTCATAATATAATAGAGGCAGTAGATCTAGCAGGTTTGTCATAATATAGTAGAGACAGTAGATCTAGCTGGTCTGTCATAATATAATAGGGACAGTAGATCTAGCTGGTCTGTCATAATGTATTAGAAACAGTAGATCTAGCTGGTCTGTCATAATATAATAGATACAGTAGATCTAGCTGGTCTGTCATAATATAATAAAGACAGTAGATCTATCTGGTCTGTCATAATGTAGAAGAGACAGTAGATCTAGTTGGTCTGTCATAATATAATAGACACAGTAGACCTAGCTGGTCTGTCATAATATAGTAGAGACAGTAGATCTAGCTGGTCTGTCATAATATAATAGAGACAGTAGATCTAGCTTGTCTGTGATAATATAATAGAGACAGTATATCTAGCTGGTCTGTCATAATATAATAGAAACAGTAGACCTATCTGGTCTGTCATAATATAGTAGAGACAGTAGATCTAGCTGGTGTGTCATAATATAATACGGACAGTAGATTTATGTGGTCTGTCATAGTATAATAGAGACAGTAGATCTAGCTTGTCTGTGATAATATGATAGAGACAGTAGATCTAGCTGGTCTGTCATAATATAATAGAGACAGTAGACCTAGCTGGTCTGTCATAATATAATAGAGACAGTAGATCTAGCTCATCTGTCATAATATAATAGAGACAGTAGATCTAGCTGGTCTGTCATAATATAATAGGGACATTAGGTGTTGCTGGTCTGTCATAATATCATAGATACAGTAGATCTAGCTGGTCTGTCATAATATAATAAAGACAGTAGATCTATCTGGTCTGTCATAATGTAGAAGAGACAGTAGATCTAGCTGGTCTGTCATAATATAATAGAAACAGTAGACCTAGCTGGTCTGTCGTAATATAGTAGCGACAGTAGATGTAACTGGTGTGTCATAATATAATAGGGACAGTAGATCTATCTGGTCTGTCATAATATAACAGAGACAGGAGATCTAGCTTGTCTGTGATAATATAATAGAGACAGTAGATCTAACTGGTCTGTCGTAATATAATTGGGACATTAGGTCTTGCTGGTCTGTCATAATATAATAGAGACAGTAGATCTAGCTGGTCTGTCATAATATAATAGAGACAGTAGATCTAGCTGGTCTGTCGTAATATAAAAGAGACAGTAGATCTAGCTGGTCTGTCGTAATATAGTAGAGACAGTAGACCTAGCTGGTCTGTCATAATATAGTAGAGACAGTAGATCTAGCTGGTCTGTCATAATATAATAGAGACAGTAGATCTAGCTGGTCTGTCATAATATAAAAGAGACAGTAGATCTAGCTGGTCTGTCGTAATATAGTAGAGACAGTAGATGTAACTGGTGTGTCATAATATAATAGGGACAGTAGATCTATCTGGTCTGTCATAATATAGTAGAGACAGTAGATCTAGCTGGTGTGTCATAATATAATACGGACAGTAGATTTATGTGGTCTGTCATAGTATAATAGAGACAGTAGATCTAGCTTGTCTGTGATAATATGATAGAGACAGTAGATCTAGCTGGTCTGTCATAATATAATAGAGACAGTAGACCTAGCTGGTCTGTCATAATATAATAGAGACAGTAGATCTAGCTCATCTGTCATAATATAATAGAGACAGTAGATCTAGCTGGTCTGTCATAATATAATAGGGACATTAGGTGTTGCTGGTCTGTCATAATATAATAGATACAGTAGATCTAGCTGGTCTGTCATAATATAATAAAGACAGTAGATCTATCTGGTCTGTCATAATGTAGAAGAGACAGTAGATCTAGCTGGTCTGTCATAATATAATAGAAACAGTAGACCTAGCTGGTCTGTCGTAATATAGTAGCGACAGTAGATGTAACTGGTGTGTCATAATATAATAGGGACAGTAGATCTATCTGGTCTGTCATAATATAACAGAGACAGGAGATCTAGCTTGTCTGTGATAATATAATAGAGACAGTAGATCTAACTGGTCTGTCGTAATATAATTGGGACATTAGGTCTTGCTGGTCTGTCATAATATAATAGAGACAGTAGATCTAGCTGGTCTGTCATAATATAATAGAGACAGTAGATCTAGCTGGTCTGTCGTAATATAAAAGAGACAGTAGATCTAGCTGGTCTGTCGTAATATAGTAGAGACAGTAGACCTAGCTGGTCTGTCATAATATAGTAGAGACAGTAGATCTAGCTGGTCTGTCATAATATAATAGAGACAGTAGATCTAGCTGGTCTGTCATAATATAAAAGAGACAGTAGATCTAGCTGGTCTGTCGTAATATAGTAGAGACAGTAGATGTAACTGGTGTGTCATAATATAATAGGGACAGTAGATCTATCTGGTCTGTCATAATATAATAGAGACAGGAGATCTAGCTTGTCTGTGATAATATAATAGAGACATTAGGTCTTGCTGGTCTGTCATAATATAATAGATACAGTAGATCTAGCTGGTCTGTCATAATATAATAAAGACAGTAGATCTATCTGGTCTGTCATAATGTAGAAGAGACAGTAGATCTAGCTGGTCTGTAATAATATAATAGACACAGTAGACCTAGCTGGTCTGTCATAATATAGTAGAGACAGTAGATCTAGCTGGTCTGTCATAATATAATAGAGACAGTAGATCTAGCTGGTCTGTCATAATATAAAAGAGACAGTAGATCTAGCTGGTCTGTCGTAATATAGTAGAGACAGTAGATGTAACTGGTGTGTCATAATATAATAGAGACAGTAGATCTAGCTGGTCTGTCACAATATAATAGAGACAGTAGTTCTAGCTGGTCTGTCATAATATAATAGAGACAGTAGATCTAGCTGGTCTGTCACAATATAATAGAGACAGTAGATCTATCTGGTCTGTCATAATGTAGTAGAGACACTAGATCTAGCTGGTCTGTCATAATATAATAGGGACATTAGGTCTTGCTGGTCTGTCATAATATAGTAGAGACTGTAGATCTAGCTGGTCTGTCATAATATAATAGAGACAGTAGATCTAGCTGGTCTGTCATAATATAATAGAGACAGTAGATCTAGCTGGTGTGTCATAATATAATAGGGACAGTAGATCTATGTGGTCTGTCATAATATAATAGAGACAGCAGATCTAGCTGGTCTGTCATAATATAATGGAAACAGTAGATCTAGCTGGTCTGTCATTATATTGTAGAGACAGTAGATCTAGCTGGTCTGTCATAATATAATAGAGTCAGTAGATCTAGCTGGTCTGTCATAATACAATAGAGACAGTAGATTTAGCTGGTCTGTCATAATATAGTAGATACAGTAGATCTAGCTGGTCTGTCATAATATAATAGAGGCAGTAGATCTAGCAGGTTTGTCATAATATAGTAGAGACAGTAGATCTAGCTGGTCTGTCATAATATAATAGGGACAGTAGATCTAGCTGGTCTGTCATAATGTATTAGAAACAGTAGATCTAGCTTGTCTGTCATAATATAATAGATACAGTAGATCTAGCTGGTCTGTCATAATATAATAAAGACAGTAGATCTATCTGGTCTGTCATAATATAGTAGAGACAGTAGATCTAGCTGGTCTGTCATAATATAATAGAGACAGTAGATCTAGCTTGTCTGTGATAATATAATAGAGACAGTAGATCTAGCTGGTCTGTCATAATATAATAGAGACAGTAGATCTATCTGGTCTGTCATAATATAATAGAAACAGTAGACCTATCTGGTCTGTCATAATATAGTAGAGACAGTAGATCTAGCTGGTGTGTCATAATATAATAGGGACAGTAGATCTATGTGGTCTGTCATAATATAATAGAGACAGTAGATCTAGCTTGTCTGTGATAATATGATAGAGACAGTAGATCTAGCTGGTCTGTCATAATATAATAGATAGAGTAGATCTAGCTGGTCTGTCATAATATAATATATACAGTAGATCTAGCAGGTCTGTCATAATATAATAGGGACATTAGATCTAGCTGGTCTGTCATAATATAGTAGAGACTGTAGATCTAGCTGGTCTGTCAAAAAATATTAGAAACAGTAGATCTAGCTGGTCTGTCATAATATAGTAGAGACAGTAGATCTAGCCGGTCTGTCATAATATAGTAGAGACAGTACATCTTGCAGGTCTGTCATAATATAATAGAGACAGTAGATCTCGCTGGTCTGTCATACTATAGTAGAGACTGTAGATCTAGCTGGTCTCTCATAATATAATAGAGACAGTAGATCTAGCTGGTCTGTCATAATATAATAGAGATAGTAGATCTAGCTGGTCTGTCATAATATAGTAGAGACAGTAGATCTAGCTGGTCTGTCAACATTGAATATGTACAGTAGATCTATCTGGTCTGTCATAATATAATAGATACAGTAGATCTAGCTGGTCTGTCATAATATAATAGAGACAGTAGACCTAGCTGGTCTGTCATAACATAATAGATACCGTAGATCTAGCTGGTCTGTCAACATATAATAGGTACAGTAGATCTATCTGGTCTGTCATAATACAATAGAGACAGTAGATTTAGCTGGTCTGTCATAATATAGTAGATACAGTAGATCTAGCTGGTCTGTCATAATATAATAGAGGCAGTAGATCTAGCAGGTTTGTCATAATATAGTAGAGACAGTAGATCTAGCTGGTCTGTCATAATATAATAGGGACAGTAGATCTAGCTGGTCTGTCATAATTTATTAGAAACAGTAGATCTAGCTGGTCTGTCATAATATAATAGATACAGTAGATCTAGCTGGTCTGTCATAATATAATAAAGACAGTAGATCTATCTGGTCTGTCATAATGTAGAAGAGACAGTAGATCTAGTTGGTCTGTCATAATATAATAGACACAGTAGACCTAGCTGGTCTGTCATAATATAGTAGAGACAGTAGATCTAGCTGGTCTGTCATAATATAATAGAGACAGTAGATCTAGCTTGTCTGTGATAATATAATAGAGACAGTATATCTATCTGGTCTGTCATAATATAATAGAAACAGTAGACCTATCTGGTCTGTCATAATATAGTAGAGACAGTAGATCTAGCTGGTGTGTCATAATATAATACGGACAGTAGATTTATGTGGTCTGTCATAGTATAATAGAGACAGTAGATCTAGCTTGTCTGTGATAATATGATAGAGACAGTAGATCTAGCTGGTCTGTCATAATATAATAGAGACAGTAGACCTAGCTGGTCTGTCATAATATAATAGAGACAGTAGATCTAGCTCATCTGTCATAATATAATAGAGACAGTAGATCTAGCTGGTCTGTCATAATATAATAGGGACATTAGGTGTTGCTGGTCTGTCATAATATAATAGATACAGTAGATCTAGCTGGTCTGTCATAATATAATAAAGACAGTAGATCTATCTGGTCTGTCATAATGTAGAAGAGACAGTAGATCTAGCTGGTCTGTCATAATATAATAGAAACAGTAGACCTAGCTGGTCTGTCGTAATATAGTAGCGACAGTAGATGTAACTGGTGTGTCATAATATAATAGGGACAGTAGATCTATCTGGTCTGTCATAATATAACAGAGACAGGAGATCTAACTGGTCTGTCGTAATATAATTGGGACATTAGGTCTTGCTGGTCTGTCATAATATAATAGAGACAGTAGATCTAGCTGGTCTGTCATAATATAAAAGAGACAGTAGATCTAGCTGGTCTGTCGTAATATAGTAGAGACAGTAGATGTAACTGGTGTGTCATAATATAATAGGGACAGTAGATATATCTGGTCTGTCATACTATAATAGATACAGTAGATCTAGGTGGTCTGTCATAATATAATAGAGACAGTAGATCTATCTAGTCTGTCATAATGTAGAAGATACAGTAGATCTAGCTGGTCTGTCATAATATAATAGAAACAGTAGACCTAGCTGGTCTGTCATAATATAGTAGAGACAGTAGATCTAGCTGGTCTGTCATAATATAATAGAGACAGTAGATCTAGCTGGTCTGTCATAATATAAAAGAGACAGTAGATCTAGCTGGTCTGTCGTAATATAGTAGAGACAGTAGATGTAACTGGTGTGTCATAATATAATAGGGACAGTAGATCTATCTGGTCTGTCATAATATAATAGAGACAGGAGATCTAGCTTGTCTGTGATAATATAATAGAGACATTAGGTCTTGCTGGTCTGTCATAATATAATAGATACAGTAGATCTAGCTGGTCTGTCATAATATAATAAAGACAGTTGATCTATCTGGTCTGTCATAATGTAGAAGAGACAGTAGATCTAGCTGGTCTGTCATAATATAATAGACACAGTAGACCTAGCTGGTCTGTCATAATATAGTAGAGACAGTAGATCTAGCTGGTCTGTCATAATATAATAGAGACAGTAGATCTAGCTGGTCTGTCATAATATAAAAGAGACAGTAGATCTAGCTGGTCTGTCGTAATATAGTAGAGACAGTAGATGTAACTGGTGTGTCATAATATAATAGAGACAGTAGATCTAGCTGGTCTGTCACAATATAATAGAGACAGTAGTTCTAGCTGGTCTGTCATAATATAATAGAGACAGTAGATCTAGCTGGTCTGTCACAATATAATAGAGACAGTAGATCTATCTGGTCTGTCATAATGTAGTAGAGACACTAGATCTAGCTGGTCTGTCATAATATAATAGGGACATTAGGTCTTGCTGGTCTGTCATAATATAGTAGAGACTGTAGATCTAGCTGGTCTGTCATAATATAATAGAGACAGTAGATCTAGCTGGTCTGTCATAATATAATAGAGACAGTAGATCTAGCTGGTGTGTCATAATATAATAGGGACAGTAGATCTATGTGGTCTGTCATAATATAATAGAGACAGTAGATCTAGCTCATCTGTCATAATATAATAGAGACAGTAGATCTAGCTGGTCTGTCATAATATAATAGGGACATTAGGTGTTGCTGGTCTGTCATAATATAATAGATACAGTAGATCTAGCTGGTCTGTCATAATATAATAAAGACAGTAGATCTATCTGGTCTGTCATAATGTAGAAGAGACAGTAGATCTAGCTGGTCTGTCATAATATAATAGAAACAGTAGACCTAGCTGGTCTGTCGTAATATAGTAGCGACAGTAGATGTAACTGGTGTGTCATAATATAATAGGGACAGTAGATCTATCTGGTCTGTCATAATATAACAGAGACAGGAGATCTAACTGGTCTGTCGTAATATAATTGGGACATTAGGTCTTGCTGGTCTGTCATAATATAATAGAGACAGTAGATCTAGCTGGTCTGTCATAATATAAAAGAGACAGTAGATCTAGCTGGTCTGTCGTAATATAGTAGAGACAGTAGATGTAACTGGTGTGTCATAATATAATAGGGACAGTAGATATATCTGGTCTGTCATACTATAATAGATACAGTAGATCTAGGTGGTCTGTCATAATATAATAGAGACAGTAGATCTATCTAGTCTGTCATAATGTAGAAGATACAGTAGATCTAGCTGGTCTGTCATAATATAATAGAAACAGTAGACCTAGCTGGTCTGTCATAATATAGTAGAGACAGTAGATCTAGCTGGTCTGTCATAATATAATAGAGACAGTAGATCTAGCTGGTCTGTCATAATATAAAAGAGACAGTAGATCTAGCTGGTCTGTCGTAATATAGTAGAGACAGTAGATGTAACTGGTGTGTCATAATATAATAGGGACAGTAGATCTATCTGGTCTGTCATAATATAATAGAGACAGGAGATCTAGCTTGTCTGTGATAATATAATAGAGACATTAGGTCTTGCTGGTCTGTCATAATATAATAGATACAGTAGATCTAGCTGGTCTGTCATAATATAATAAAGACAGTTGATCTATCTGGTCTGTCATAATGTAGAAGAGACAGTAGATCTAGCTGGTCTGTCATAATATAATAGACACAGTAGACCTAGCTGGTCTGTCATAATATAGTAGAGACAGTAGATCTAGCTGGTCTGTCATAATATAATAGAGACAGTAGATCTAGCTGGTCTGTCATAATATAAAAGAGACAGTAGATCTAGCTGGTCTGTCGTAATATAGTAGAGACAGTAGATGTAACTGGTGTGTCATAATATAATAGAGACAGTAGATCTAGCTGGTCTGTCACAATATAATAGAGACAGTAGTTCTAGCTGGTCTGTCATAATATAATAGAGACAGTAGATCTAGCTGGTCTGTCACAATATAATAGAGACAGTAGATCTATCTGGTCTGTCATAATGTAGTAGAGACACTAGATCTAGCTGGTCTGTCATAATATAATAGGGACATTAGGTCTTGCTGGTCTGTCATAATATAGTAGAGACTGTAGATCTAGCTGGTCTGTCATAATATAATAGAGACAGTAGATCTAGCTGGTCTGTCATAATATAATAGAGACAGTAGATCTAGCTGGTGTGTCATAATATAATAGGGACAGTAGATCTATGTGGTCTGTCATAATATAATAGAGACAGCAGATCTAGCTTGTATGTGATGATATAATAGAGACAGTAGATCTAGCTGGTCTGTCATAATTTAGAAGAGACAGTAGATCTAGCTGGTCTGTCATAATATAATGGAAACAGTAGATCTAGCTGGTCTGTCATTATATTGTAGAGACAGTAGATCTAGCTGGTCTGTCATAATATAATAGAGTCAGTAGATCTAGCTGGTCTGTCATAATACAATAGAGACAGTAGATTTAGCTGGTCTGTCATAATATAGTAGATACAGTAGATCTAGCTGGTCTGTCATAATATAATAGAGGCAGTAGATCTAGCAGGTTTGTCATAATATAGTAGAGACAGTAGATCTAGCTGGTCTGTCATAATATAATAGGGACAGTAGATCTAGCTGGTCTGTCATAATGTATTAGAAACAGTATATCTAGCTTGTCTGTCATAATATAATAGATACAGTAGATCTAGCTGGTCTGTCATAATATAATAAAGACAGTAGATCTATCTGGTCTGTCATAATATAGTAGAGACAGTAGATCTAGCTGGTCTGTCATAATATAATAGAGACAGTAGATCTAGCTTGTCTGTGATAATATAATAGAGACAGTAGATCTAGCTGGTCTGTCATAATATAATAGAGACAGTAGATCTATCTGGTCTGTCATAATATAATAGAAACAGTAGACCTATCTGGTCTGTCATAATATAGTAGAGACAGTAGATCTAGCTGGTGTGTCATAATATAATAGGGACAGTAGATCTATGTGGTCTGTCATAATATAATAGAGACAGTAGATCTAGCTTGTCTGTGATAATATGATAGAGATAGTAGATCTAGCTGGTCTGTCATAATATAATAGATACAGTAGATCTAGCTGGTCTGTCATAATATAATATATACAGTAGATCTAGCAGGTCTGTCATAATATAATAGGGACATTAGATCTAGCTGGTCTGTCATAATATAATAGAAACAGTAGACCTAGCTGGTCTGTCATAATATAGTAGAGACAGTAGATCTAGCTGGTCTGTCATAATATAATAGAGACAGTAGATCTAGCTGGTCTGTCATAATATAAAAGAGACAGTAGATCTAGCTGGTCTGTCGTAATATAGTAGAGACAGTAGATGTAACTGGTGTGTCATAATATAATAGGGACAGTAGATCTATCTGGTCTGTCATAATATAATAGAGACAGGAGATCTAGCTTGTCTGTGATAATATAATAGAGACATTAGGTCTTGCTGGTCTGTCATAATATAATAGATACAGTAGATCTAGCTGGTCTGTCATAATATAATAAAGACAGTTGATCTATCTGGTCTGTCATAATGTAGAAGAGACAGTAGATCTAGCTGGTCTGTCATAATATAATAGACACAGTAGACCTAGCTGGTCTGTCATAATATAGTAGAGACAGTAGATCTAGCTGGTCTGTCATAATATAATAGAGACAGTAGATCTAGCTGGTCTGTCATAATATAAAAGAGACAGTAGATCTAGCTGGTCTGTCGTAATATAGTAGAGACAGTAGATGTAACTGGTGTGTCATAATATAATAGAGACAGTAGATCTAGCTGGTCTGTCACAATATAATAGAGACAGTAGTTCTAGCTGGTCTGTCATAATATAATAGAGACAGTAGATCTAGCTGGTCTGTCACAATATAATAGAGACAGTAGATCTATCTGGTCTGTCATAATGTAGTAGAGACACTAGATCTAGCTGGTCTGTCATAATATAATAGGGACATTAGGTCTTGCTGGTCTGTCATAATATAGTAGAGACTGTAGATCTAGCTGGTCTGTCATAATATAATAGAGACAGTAGATCTAGCTGGTCTGTCATAATATAATAGAGACAGTAGATCTAGCTGGTGTGTCATAATATAATAGGGACAGTAGATCTATGTGGTCTGTCATAATATAATAGAGACAGCAGATCTAGCTTGTATGTGATGATATAATAGAGACAGTAGATCTAGCTGGTCTGTCATAATTTAGAAGAGACAGTAGATCTAGCTGGTCTGTCATAATATAATGGAAACAGTAGATCTAGCTGGTCTGTCATTATATTGTAGAGACAGTAGATCTAGCTGGTCTGTCATAATATAATAGAGTCAGTAGATCTAGCTGGTCTGTCATAATACAATAGAGACAGTAGATTTAGCTGGTCTGTCATAATATAGTAGATACAGTAGATCTAGCTGGTCTGTCATAATATAATAGAGGCAGTAGATCTAGCAGGTTTGTCATAATATAGTAGAGACAGTAGATCTAGCTGGTCTGTCATAATATAATAGGGACAGTAGATCTAGCTGGTCTGTCATAATGTATTAGAAACAGTAGATCTAGCTTGTCTGTCATAATATAATAGATACAGTAGATCTAGCTGGTCTGTCATAATATAATAAAGACAGTAGATCTATCTGGTCTGTCATAATATAGTAGAGACAGTATATCTAGCTGGTCTGTCATAATATAATAGAGACAGTAGATCTAGCTTGTCTGTGATAATATAATAGAGACAGTAGATCTAGCTGGTCTGTCATAATATAATAGAGACAGTAGATCTATCTGGTCTGTCATAATATAATAGAAACAGTAGACCTATCTGGTCTGTCATAATATAGTAGAGACAGTAGATCTAGCTGGTGTGTCATAATATAATAGGGACAGTAGATCTATGTGGTCTGTCATAATATAATAGAGACAGTAGATCTAGCTTGTCTGTGATAATATGATAGAGACAGTAGATCTAGCTGGTCTGTCATAATATAATAGATACAGTAGATCTAGCTGGTCTGTCATAATATAATATATACAGTAGATCTAGCAGGTCTGTCATAATATAATAGGGACATTAGATCTAGCTGGTCTGTCATAATATAGTAGAGACTGTAGATCTAGCTGGTCTGTCAAAAAATATTAGAAACAGTAGATCTAGCTGGTCTGTCATAATATAGTAGAGACAGTAGATCTAGCCGGTCTGTCATAATATAGTAGAGACAGTACATCTTGCAGGTCTGTCATAATATAATGGAGACAGTAGATCTCGCTGGTCTGTCATACTATAGTAGAGACTGTAGATCTAGCTGGTCTCTCATAATATAATAGAGACAGGAGATCTAGCTTGTCTGTGATAATATAATAGAGACATTAGGTCTTGCTGGTCTGTCATAATATAGTAGAGACAGTAGATCTATCTGGTCTGTCATAATATAATAGAGACAGTAGATCTAGCTGGTCTGTCATAATATAGTAGAGACAGTAGATCTAGCTGGTTGGTCATAATATAGTAGAGACAGTAGATCTAGCTGGTCTGTCATAATATATTAAAAACAGTAGATCTAGCTGGTCTGTCATAATATAATAGAGACAGTAGACCTAGCTGGTCTGTCGTAATATAGTAGAGACAGTAGATGTAACTGGTGTGTCATAATATAATAGGGACAGTAGATCTATCTGGTATGTCATAATATAATAGAGACAGGAGATCTAGCTTGTCTGTGATAATATAATAGAGACAGTAGATCTAACTGGTCTGTCGTAATATAATTGGGACATTAGGTCTTGCTGGTCTGTCATAATATAATAGAGACAGTAGATCTAGCTGGTCTGTCATAATATAATAGGGACATTAGGTCTTGCTGGTCTGTCATACTCTAGTAGAGACTGTAGATCTAGCTGGTCTCTCATAATATAATAGAGACAGTAGATCTAGCTGGTCTGTCATAATATAATAGAGATAGTAGATCTAGCTGGTCTGTCATAATATAGTAGAGACAGTAGAACTAGCTGGTCTGTCAACATATAATATGTACAGTAGATCTATCTGGTCTGTCATAATATAATAGATACAGTAGATCTAGCTGGTCTGTCATAATATAATAGAGACAGTAGACCTAGCTGGTCTGTCATAACATAATAGATACCGTAGATCTAGCTGGTCTGTCAACATATAATAGGTACAGTAGATCTATCTGGTCTGTCATAATACAATAGAGACAGTAGATTTAGCTGGTCTGTCATAATATAGTAGATACAGTAGATCTAGCTGGTCTGTCATAATATAATAGAGGCAGTAGATCTAGCAGGTTTGTCATAATATAGTAGAGACAGTAGATCTAGCTGGTCTGTCATAATATAATAGGGACAGTAGATCTAGCTGGTCTGTCATAATGTATTAGAAACAGTAGATCTAGCTGGTCTGTCATAATATAATAGATACAGTAGATCTAGCTGGTCTGTCATAATATAATAAAGACAGTAGATCTATCTGGTCTGTCATAATGTAGAAGAGACAGTAGATCTAGCTGGTCTGTCATAATATAATAGACACAGTAGACCTAGCTGGTCTGTCATAATATAGTAGAGACAGTAGATCTAGCTGGTCTGTCATAATATAATAGAGACAGTAGATCTAGCTTGTCTGTGATAATATAATAGAGACAGTAGATCTAGCTGGTCTGTCATAATATATTAAAAACAGTAGATCTAGCTGGTCTGTCATAATATAATAGAGACAGTAGACCTAGCTGGTCTGTCGTAATATAGTAGAGACAGTAGATGTAACTGGTGTGTCATAATATAATAGGGACAGTAGATCTATCTGGTATGTCATAATATAATAGAGACAGGAGATCTAGCTTGTCTGTGATAATATAATAGAGACAGTAGATCTAACTGGTCTGTCGTAATATAATTGGGACATTAGGTCTTGCTGGTCTGTCATAATATAATAGAGACAGTAGATCTAGCTGGTCTGTCATAATATAATAGGGACATTAGGTCTTGCTGGTCTGTCATACTCTAGTAGAGACTGTAGATCTAGCTGGTCTCTCATAATATAATAGAGACAGTAGATCTAGCTGGTCTGTCATAATATAATAGAGATAGTAGATCTAGCTGGTCTGTCATAATATAGTAGAGACAGTAGAACTAGCTGGTCTGTCAACATATAATATGTACAGTAGATCTATCTGGTCTGTCATAATATAATAGATACAGTAGATCTAGCTGGTCTGTCATAATATAATAGAGACAGTAGACCTAGCTGGTCTGTCATAACATAATAGATACCGTAGATCTATTTGGTCTGTCAACATATAATAGGTACAGTAGATCTATCTGGTCTGTCATAATACAATAGAGACAGTAGATTTAGCTGGTCTGTCATAATATAGTAGATACAGTAGATCTAGCTGGTCTGTCATAATATAATAGAGGCAGTAGATCTAGCAGGTTTGTCATAATATAGTAGAGACAGTAGATCTAGCTGGTCTGTCATAATATAATAGGGACAGTGGATCTAGCTGGTCTGTCATAATGTATTAGAAACAGTAGATCTAGCTGGTCTGTCATAATATAATAGATACAGTAGATCTAGCTGGTCTGTCATAATATAATAAAGACAGTAGATCTATCTGGTCTGTCATAATGTAGAAGAGACAGTAGATCTAGCTGGTCTGTCATAATATAATAGACACAGTAGACCTAGCTGGTCTGTCATAATATAGTAGAGACAGTAGATCTAGCTGGTCTGTCATAATATAATAGAGACAGTAGATCTAGCTTGTCTGTGATAATATAATAGAGACAGTAGATCTAGCTGGTCTGTCATAATATAATAGAGACAGTAGATCTATCTGGTCTGTCATAATATAATAGAAACAGTAGACCTATCTGGTCTGTCATAATATAGTAGAGACAGTAGATCTAGCTGGTGTGTCATAATATAATAGGGACAGTAGATCTATGTGGTCTGTCATAATATAATAGAGACAGTAGATCTAGCTTGTCTGTGATAATATGATAGAGACAGTAGATCTAGCTGGTCTGTCATAATATAATAGAGACAGTAGACCTAGCTGGTCTGTCATAATATAACAGAGACAGGAGATCTAGCTTGTCTGTGATAATATAATAGAGACAGTAGATCTAACTGGTCTGTCGTAATATAATTGGGACATTAGGTCTTGCTGGTCTGTCATAATATAATAGAGACAGTAGATCTAGCTGGTCTGTCATAATATAAAAGAGACAGTACATCTATCTGGTCTGTCATAATGTAGAAGAGACAGTAGATCTAGCTGGTCTGTCATAATATAATAGAAACAGTAGACCTAGCTTGTCTGTCATAATACAGTAGAGACAATAGATCTAGCTGGTCTGTCATAATATAATAGAGACAGTAGATCTAGCTGGTCTGTCATAATATAAAAGAGACAGTAGATCTAGCTGGTCTGTCGTAATATAGTAGAGACAGTAGATGTAACTGGTGTGTCATAATATAATACGGACAGTAGATTTATGTGGTTTGTCATAATATAATAGAGACAGTAGATCTAGCTTGTCTGTGATAATATGATAGAGACAGTAGATCTAGCTGGTCTGTCATAATATAATAGAGACAGTAGACCTAGCTGGTCTGTCATAATATAATAGAGACAGTAGATCTAGCTCATCTGTCATAATATAATAGAGACAGTAGATCTAGCTGGTCTGTCATAATATAATAGGGACATTAGGTGTTGCTGGTCTGTCATAATATAATAGATACAGTAGATCTAGCTGGTCTGTCATAATATAATAAAGACAGTAGATCTATCTGGTCTGTCATAATGTAGAAGAGACAGTAGAGCTAGCTGGTCTGTCATAATATAATAGAAACAGTAGACCTAGCTGGTCTGTCGTAATATAGTAGCGACAGTAGATGTAACTGGTGTGTCATAATATAATAGGGACAGTAGATCTATCTGGTCTGTCATAATATAACAGAGACAGGAGATCTAGCTTGTCTGTGATAATATAATAGAGACAGTAGATCTAACTGGTCTGTCGTAATATAATTGGGACATTAGGTCTTGCTGGTCTGTCATAATATAATAGAGACAGTAGATCTAGCTGGTCTGTCATAATATAAAAGAGACAGTAGATCTAGCTGGTCTGTCGTAATATAGTAGAGACAGTAGATGTAACTGGTGTGTCATAATATAATAGGGACAGTAGATATATCTGGTCTGTCATACTATAATAGATACAGTAGATCTAGGTGGTCTGTCATAATATAATAGAGACAGTAGATCTATCTAGTCTGTCATAATGTAGAAGAGACAGTAGATCTAGCTGGTCTGTCATAATATAATAGAAACAGTAGACCTAGCTGGTCTGTCATAATATAGTAGAGACAGTAGATCTAGCTGGTCTGTCATAATATAATAGAGACAGTAGATCTAGCTGGTCTGTCATAATATAAAAGAGACAGTAGATCTAGCTGGTCTGTCGTAATATAGTAGAGACAGTAGACCTAGCTGGTCTGTCGTAATATAGTAGAGACAGTAGATGTAACTGGTGTGTCATAATATAATAGGGACAGTAGATCTATCTGGTCTGTCATAATATAATAGAGACAGGAGATCTAGCTTGTCTGTGATAATATAATAGAGACATTAGGTCTTGCTGGTCTGTCATAATATAGTAGAGACAGTAGATCTATCTGGTCTGTCATAATATAATAGAGACAGTAGATCTAGCTGGTCTGTCATAATATAGTAGAGACAGTAGATCTAGCTGGTTGGTCAAAATATAGTAGAGACAGTAGATCTAGCTGGTCTGTCATAAAATAATAGATACAGTAGATCTAGCTGGTCTGTCATAATATATTAAAAACAGTAGATCTAGCTGGTCTGTCATAATATAATAGAGACAGTAGACCTAGCTGGTCTGTCATAATATAATAGGGACATTAGGTCTTGCTGGTCTGTCATAATATAATGGAGACTTTAGGTCTAGCTGGTCTGTCATAATATAATAGGGACATTAGGTCTTGCTGGTCTGTCATACTATAGTAGAGACAGTAGATCTAGCTGGTCTGTCATAATATAAAAGAGACAGTAGATCTAGCTGGTCTGTCGTAATATAGTAGAGACAGTAGATGTAACTGGTGTGTCATAATATAATAGGGACAGTAGATCTATCTGGTCTGTCATAATATAATAGAGACAGGAGATCTAGCTTGTCTGTGATAATATAATAGAGACATTAGGTCTTGCTGGTCTGTCATAATATAGTAGAGACAGTAGATCTATCTGGTCTGTCATAATATAATAGAGACAGTAGATCTAGCTGGTCTGTCAAAATATAGTAGAGACAGTAGATCTAGCTGGTTGGTCATAATATAGTAGAGACAGTAGATCTAGCTGGTCTGTCATAAAATAATAGATACAGTAGATCTAGCTGGTCTGTCATAATATATTAAAAACAGTAGATCTAGCTGGTCTGTCATAATATAATAGAGACAGTAGACCTAGCTGGTCTGTCGTAATATAGTAGAGACAGTAGATGTAACTGGTGTGTCATTATATAATAGAGATAGTAGATCTACCTGGTCTGTCATTATATAATAGAGACATTAGGTCTTGCTGGTCTGTCATAATATAATAGAGACAGTAGATCTAGCTGGTCTGTCATAATATAATAGGGACATTAGGTCTTGCTGGTCTGTCATAATATAATGGAGACTTTAGATCTAGCTGGTCTGTCATAATATAATAGAGATAGTAGATCTACCTGGTCTGTCATTATATAATAGAGACAGTAGATCTTGCTTGTCTGTCATAATATAATAGAGACAGTAGATCTAGCTGGTCTGTGATAATATAATAGAGACAGTAGATCTAGCTGGTCTGTCATAATATAATAGAGACAGTAGATCTAGCTGGTCTGTCATAATATAATAGAAACAGTAGACCTATCTGGTCTGTCATAATATAGTAGAGACAGTAGATCTAGCTGGTGTGTCATAATATAATA
The DNA here is from genome assembly GCF_045791955.1 of Oncorhynchus clarkii lewisi. Classification (NCBI taxonomy): domain Eukaryota; kingdom Metazoa; phylum Chordata; class Actinopteri; order Salmoniformes; family Salmonidae; genus Oncorhynchus; species Oncorhynchus clarkii. Next base: position 48,815 of record NW_027261095.1, read on the forward strand.
GGGATAGTAGATCTATGTGGTCTGTCATAATATAATAGAGACAGTAGATCTAGCTTGTCTGTGATAATATAATAGAGACAGTAGATCTAGCTGGTCTGTCATAATATAATAGAGACAGTAGATCTACCTGGTCTGTCATAATATTGTAGAGACAGTAGATCTAGCTGGTGTGTCATAATATAATGGAAACAGTAGATCTAGCTGGTCTGTCATAATTTAGAAGAGACAGTAGATCTAGCTGGTCTGTCATAATATAATGGAAACAGTAGATCTAGCTGGTCTGTCATTATATTGTAGAGACAGTAGATCTAGCTGGTCTGTCATAATATAATAGAGTCAGTAGATCTAGCTGGTCTGTCATAATACAATAGAGACAGTAGATTTAGCTGGTCTGTCATAATATAGTAGATACAGTAGATCTAGCTGGTCTGTCATAATATAATAGAGGCAGTAGATCTAGCAGGTTTGTCAGAATATATTAGAGACAGTAGATCTAGCTGGTCTGTCATAATATAATAGGGACAGTAGATCTAGCTGGTCTGTCATAATGTATTAGAAACAGTAGATCTAGCTGGTCTGTCATAATATAATAGCTACAGTAGATCTAGCTGGTCTGTCATATTATAATAAAGACAGTAGATCTATCTGGTCTTTCATAATGTAGAAGAGACAGTAGATCTAGCTGGTCTGTCATAATATAATAGACACAGTAGACCTAGCTGGTCTGTCATAATATAGTAGAGACAGTAGATCTAGCTGGTCTGTCATAATATAATAGAGACAGTAGATCTAGCTGGTCTGTCATAATATAAAAGAGACAGTAGATCTAGCTGGTCTGTCGTAATATAGTAGAGACAGTAGATGTAACTGGTGTGTCATAATATAATAGAGACAGTAGATCTAGCTGGTCTGTCATTATATTGTAGAGACAGTAGATCTAGCTGGTCTGTCATAATATAATAGAGTCAGTAGATCTAGCTGGTCTGTCATAATACAATAGAGACAGTAGATTTAGCTGGTCTGTCATAATATAGTAGATACAGTAGATCTAGCTGGTCTGTCATAATATAATAGAGGCAGTAGATCTAGCAGGTTTGTCATAATGTAGAAGAGACAGTAGATATAGCTGGTCTGTCATAATATAATAGACACAGTAGACCTAGCTGGTCTGTCATAATATAGTAGAGACAGTAGATCTAGCTGGTCTGTCATAATATAATAGAGACAGTAGATCTAGCTGGTCTGTCATAATATAAAAGAGACAGTAGATCTAGCTGGTCTGTCGTAATATAGTAGAGACATTAGATGTAACTGGTGTGTCATAATATAATAGGGACAGTAGATCTAGCTGGTCTGTCATAATGTATTAGAAACAGTAGATCTAGCTGGTCTGTCATAATATAATAGATACAGTAGATCTAGCTGGTCTGTCATAATATAATAAAGACAGTAGATCTATCTGGTCTGTCATAATGTAGAAGAGACAGTAGATATAGCTGGTCTGTTATAATATAATAGACACAGTAGACCTAGCTGGTCTGTCATAATATAGTAGAGACAGTAGATCTAGCTGGTCTGTCATAATATAATAGAGACAGTAGATCTAGCTGGTCTGTCATAATATAAAAGAGACAGTAGATCTAGCTGGTCTGTCGTAATATAGTAGAGACATTAGATGTAACTGGTGTGTCATAATATAATAGGGACAGTAGATCTATCTGGTCTGTCATACTATGATAGAGACAGGAGATCTAGCTTGTCTGTGATAATATAATAGAGACATTAGGTCTTGCTGGTCTGTCATAATACAGTAGAGACAGTAGATCTATCTGGTCTGTCATAATATAATAGAGAAAGTAGATCTAGCTGTTCTGTCATAATATAATAGAGATATTAGATCTAGTTGGTCTGTCATAATATAATAGGTACAGTAGATCTATCTGGTCTGTCATAATATAATAGATACAGTAGATCTAGCTGGTCTGTCATAATATAATAGAGACTGTAGATCTAGCTGGTCTGTCATAATATAGAAGGGGTAGTAGATCTAGCTGCTCTTTCATAATATAGTAGAGAAGGTAGATAAGGCTGGTCTGTCATAATGAAGTAGAGACTGTAGATCTAGGTGATCGGTCATAATATATTAGAAACAGTAGATCTAGCTGGTCTGTCATAATATAGTAGAGACAGTAGATCTAGCTGGTCTGTCATAATATAATAGATACAGTAGATCTAGCTGGTCTGTCATAATATAATAGGGACAGTAGATCTAGCTGGTCTGTCATAATATAATAGAGACAGTAGATCTAGGTGGTCTGTCATAATATAATAGAAACAGTAGATATAGCTGGTCTGTCATAATATAATAGAAACAGTAGATCTAGCTGGTCTGTCATAATATAATAGATACAGTAGATCTAGCTGGTCTGTCATAATATAATATATACAGTAAATCTAGCAGGTCTGTCATAATATAATAGGGACATTAGATCTAGCTGGTCTGTCATAATATAGTAGATACAGTAGATCTAGCCGGTCTGTCATAATATAGTAGAGACAGTACATCTAGCTGGTCTGTCATAATATAGTAGAGACAGTAGATCTAGCCGGTCTGTCATAATATAATAGAGATAGTAGATCTAGCTGGTCTGTCATAATATAATAGAGACATTAGATCTAGCTGGTCTGTCATAATATAATATATACAGTAAATCTAGCAGGTCTGTCATAATATAATAGGGACATTAGATCTAGCTGGTCTGTCATAATATAGATGAGACAGTAGATCTAGCCGGTCTGTCATACTATAGTAGAGACTGTAGATCTAGCTGTTCTCTCATAATATAATAGAGACAGTAGATCTAGCTGGTCTGTCATAATATAATAGAGATAGTAGATCTAGCTGGTCTGTCATAATATAGTAGAGACAGTAGATCTATCTGGTCTGTCATAATATAATAGATACAGTAGATATAGCTGGTCTGTCATAATATAATAGAGACAGTAGACCTAGCTGGTCTGTCATAACATAATAGATACAGTAGATCTAGCTGGTCTGTCAACATATAATATTTACAGTAGATCTATCTGGTCTGTCATAATATAATAGATACAGTAGATCTAGCTGGTCTGTCATAATATAATAGAGACTGTAGATCTAGCTGGTCTGTCATAATATAGAAGGGATAGTAGATCTAGCTGCTCTTTCATAATATAGTAGAGAAGGTAGATAAGGCTGGTCTGTCATAATATAATAGGGACAGTAGATCTAGCTGGTCTGTCATAATATAATAGAGACAGTAGATCTAGGTGGTCTGTCATAATATAATAGAAACAGTAGATCTAGCTTGTCTGTCATAATATAATAGGGACAGTAGATCTAGCTGGTCTGTCATAATATAATAGAGATAGTAGATCTAGCTGGTCTGTCATAATATAATAGGGACAGTAGATCTAGCTGGTCTGTCATAATATAATAGAAACAGTAGATCTAGCTAGTCTGTCATAATATAATAGAAACAGTAGATCTAGCTGGTCTGTCATAATATAATAGATACAGTAGATCTAGCTGGTCTGTCATAATATAATAGAGACAGTAGATATAGGTGGTCTGTCATAATATAATAGAAACAGTAGATCTAGCTTGTCTGTCATAATATAATAGGGACAGTAGATCTAGCTGGTCTGTCATAATATAATAGAAACAGTAGATCTAGCTAGTCTGTCATAATATAATAGGGACATTAGATCTAGCTGGTCTGTCATAATATAATAGGGACAGTAGATCTAGCTGGTCTGTCATAATATAATAGAGACAGTAGATCTAGGTGGTCTGTCATAATATAATAGAAACAGTAGATCTAGCTTGTCTGTCATAATATAATAGGGACAGTAGATCTAGCTGGTCTGTCATAATATAATAGAAACAGTAGATCTAGCTGGTCTGTCATAATATAATAGAAACAGTAGATCTAGCTGGTCTGTCATAATATAATAGGGACAGTAGATCTAGCTGGTCTGTCATAATATAATAGAAACAGTAGATCTAGCTAGTCTGTCATAATATAATAGGGACATTAGATCTAGCTGGTCTGTCATAATATAGTAGAGACTGTAGATCTAGCTGGTCTGTCAAAAAATATTAGAAACAGTAGATCTAGCTGGTCTGTCATAATATAGTAGAGACAGTAGATCTAGCCGGTCTGTCATAATATAGTAGAGACAGTACATCTTGCAGGTCTGTCATAATATAATAGAGACAGTAGATCTTGCTGGTCTGTCATAATATAATAGAGATAGTAGATCTAGCTGGTCTGTCATAATATAGGAGAGACAGTAGATCTAGCTGGTCTATCAACATATAATATGTACAGTAGATCTATCTGGTCTGTCATAATATAATAGATACAGTAGATCTAGCTGGTCTGTCATAATATAATAGAGACAGTAGACCTAGCTGGTCTGTCATAACATAATAGATACCGTAGATCTAGCTGGTCTGTCAACATATAATAGGTACAGTAGATCTATCTGGTCTGTCATAATACAATAGATACAGTCGATCTAGCTGGTCTGTCATAATATAATAGAGACTGTAGATCTAGCTGGTCTGTCATAATATAGAAGGGATAGTAGATCTAGCTGCTCTTTCATAATATAGTAGAGAAGGTAGATAAGGCTGGTCTTACATAATATAATAAGGACAGTAGATCTAGCTGGTCTGTTATAATATAATAGAGACAGTAGATCTAGGTGGTCTGTCATAATATAATAGAAACAGTAGATCTAGCTGGTCTGTCATAATATAATAGAAACAGTAGATCTTGCTGGTCTGTCATAATATAATAGAAACAGTAGATATAGCTGGTCTGTCATAATATAATAGAAACAGTAGATCTAGCTGGTCTGTCATAATATAATAGATACAGTAGATCTAGCTGGTCTGTCATAATATAATATATACAGTAGATCTAGCTGGTCTGTCATAATATAGTAGAGATTGTAGATCTAGCTGGTCTGTCAAAAAATATTAGAAACAGTAGATCTAGCTGGTCTGTCATAATATAGTAGAGACAGTAGATCTAGCCGGTCTGTCATAATATAGTAGAGACAGTACATCTTGCAGGTCTGTCATATTATAATAGAGACAGTAGATCTCGCTGGTCTGTCATACTATAGTAGAGACTGTAGATCTAGCTGGTCTGTCATAATATAATAGCGACAGTAGATCTAGCTGGTCTGTCATAATATAATAGAGATAGTAGATCTAGCTGGTCTGTCATAATATAGTAGAGACAGTAGATCTAGCTGGTCTGTCAACATATAATATGTACAGTAGATCTATCTGGTCTGTCATAATATAATAGATACAGTAGATTTAGCTTGTCTGTCATAATATATTAGAGACAGTAGACCTAGCTGGTCTGTCATAACATAATAGATACAGTAGATCTAGCTGGTCTGTCAACATATAATAGGTACAGTAGATCTATCTGGTCTGTCATAATATAATGGACACAGTAGATCTAGCTGGTCTGTCATAATATAATAGAGACTGTAGATCTAGCTGGTCTGTCATAATATAGAAGGGATAGTAGATCTAGCTGCTCATTCATAATATAGTAGAGAAGGTAGATAAGGCTGGTCTGTCATAATATAATAGGGACAGTAGATCTAGCTGGTCTGTCATAATATAATAGAGACAGTAGATCTAGGTGGTCTGTCATAATATAATAGAAACAGTAGATCTAGCTGGTCTGTCATAATATAATAGAGATAGTAGATTTAGCTGTTCTGTCATAATATCATAGAGACATTAGATCTAGCTGGTCTGTCATAATATAGTAGAGACAGTAGATCTAGCTGGTCTGTCATAATGTATTAGAAACAGTAGATCTAAGTGATCTGTCATAATATAGTAGAGACAGTAGATCTAGCTGGTCTGTCATAATATAATAGATACAGTAGATCTAGCTGGTCTGTCATAGTATAATAGAGATAGTAGATCTAGCTGGTCTGTCATAATATAATAGGGACAGTAGATCTAGCTGGTCTGTCATAATATAATAGAGACAGTAGATCTAGGTGGTCTGTCATAATATAATAGAAACAGTAGATCTAGCTGGTCTGTCATAATATAATAGAAACAGTAGATCTTGCTGGTCTGTCATAATATAATAGAAACAGTAGATATAGCTGGTCTGTCATAATATAATAGAAACAGTAGATCTAGCTGGTCTGTCATAATATAATAGATACAGTAGATCTAGCTGGTCTGTCATAATATAATATATACAGTAGATCTAGCTGGTCTGTCATAATATAGTAGAGATTGTAGATCTAGCTGGTCTGTCAAAAAATATTAGAAACAGTAGATCTAGCTGGTCTGTCATAATATAGTAGAGACAGTAGATCTAGCCGGTCTGTCATAATATAGTAGAGACAGTACATCTTGCAGGTCTGTCATATTATAATAGAGACAGTAGATCTCGCTGGTCTGTCATACTATAGTAGAGACTGTAGATCTAGCTGGTCTGTCATAATATAATAGCGACAGTAGATCTAGCTGGTCTGTCATAATATAATAGAGATAGTAGATCTAGCTGGTCTGTCATAATATAGTAGAGACAGTAGATCTAGCTGGTCTGTCAACATATAATATGTACAGTAGATCTATCTGGTCTGTCATAATATAATAGATACAGTAGATTTAGCTTGTCTGTCATAATATATTAGAGACAGTAGACCTAGCTGGTCTGTCATAACATAATAGATACAGTAGATCTAGCTGGTCTGTCAACATATAATAGGTACAGTAGATCTATCTGGTCTGTCATAATATAATGGACACAGTAGATCTAGCTGGTCTGTCATAATATAATAGAGACTGTAGATCTAGCTGGTCTGTCATAATATAGAAGGGATAGTAGATCTAGCTGCTCATTCATAATATAGTAGAGAAGGTAGATAAGGCTGGTCTGTCATAATATAATAGGGACAGTAGATCTAACTGGTCTGTCATAATATAATAGAGACAGTAGATCTAGGTGGTCTGTCATAATATAATAGAAACAGTAGATCTAGCTGGTCTGTCATAATATAATAGAGATAGTAGATTTAGCTGTTCTGTCATAATATCATAGAGACATTAGATCTAGCTGGTCTGTCATAATATAGTAGAGACAGTAGATCTAGCTGGTCTGTCATAATGTATTAGAAACAGTAGATCTAAGTGATCTGTCATAATATAGTAGAGACAGTAGATCTAGCTGGTCTGTCATAATATAATAGATACAGTAGATCTAGCTGGTCTGTCATAATATAATAGAGATAGTAGATCTAGCTGGTCTGTCATAATATAATAGGGACAGTAGATCTAGCTGGTCTGTCATAATATAATAGAGACAGTAGATCTAGGTGGTCTGTCATAATATAATAGAAACAGTAGATCTAGCTGGTCTGTCATAATATAATAGAAACAGTAGATCTAGCTGGTCTGTCATAATATAATAGAAACAGTAGATCTAGCTGGTCTGTCATAATATTTTAGATACAGTAGATCTAGCTGGTCTGTCATAAAATAATATATACAGTAGATCTAGCAGGTCTGTCATAATATAATAGGGACAATAGATCTAGCTGGTCTGTCATAATATAGTAGAGACTGTAGATCTAGGTGGTCTGTCATAATATAATAGAAACAGTAGATCTAGCTGGTCTGTCATAATATAATAGAGATAGTAGATCTAGCTGGTCTGTCATAATATAATAGAGACATTAGATCTAGCTGGTCTGTCATAATATAGTAGAGACAGTAGATCTAGCTGGTCTTTCATAATGTATTAGAAACAGTAGATCTAACTGATCTGTCATAATATAGTAGAGACAGTAGATCTAGCTGGTCTGTCATAATATAATAGATACAGTAGATCTAGCTGGTCTGTCATAATATAATAGAGATAGTAGATCTAGCTGGTCTGTCATAATATAATAGGGACAGTAGATCTAGCTGGTCTGTCATAATATAATAGAGACAGTAGATCTAGGTGGTCTGTCATAATGTAATAGAAACAGTAGATCTAGCTGGTCTGTCATAATATAATAGAAACAGTAGATCTAGCTGGTCTGTCATAATATAATATATACAGTAGATCTAGCAGGTCCGTCATAATATAATAGGAACATTAGATCTAGCTGGTCTGTCATAATATAGTAGAGACTGTAGATCTAGCTGGTCTGTCAAAAAATATTAGAAACAGTAGATCTAGCTGGTCTGTCATAATATAATAGAGACAGTAGATCTAGGTGGTCTGTCATAATATAATAGAAACAGTAGATCTAGCTGGTCTGTCATAATATCATAGAAACAGTAGATCTAGCTGGTCTGTCATAATATAATAGAAACAGTAGATCTAGCTGGTCTGTCATAATGTAATAGATACAGTAGATCTAGCTGGTCTGTCATAATATAATATATACAGTAGATCTAGCAGGTCCGTCATAATATAATAGGGACATTAGATCTAGCTGGGCTGTCATAATATAGTAGAGACTGTAGATCTAGCTGGTCTGTCAAAAAATATTAGAAACAGTAGATCTAGCTGGTCTGTCATAATATAATAGAGACAGTAGATCTAGCTGGTCTGTCATAATATAATAGATACAGTAGATCTAGCAGGTCTGTCATAATATAATAGGGACATTAGATCTAGCTGGTCTGTCATAATATAGTAGAGACTGTAGATCTAGCTGGTCTGTCAAAAAATATTAGAAACAGTAGATCTAGCTGGTCTGTCATAATATAGTAGAGACAGTAGATCTAGCCGGTCTGTCATAATATAGTAGAGACAGTACATCTTGCAGGTCTGTCATATTATAATAGAGACAGTAGATCTCGCTGGTCTGTCATACTTTAGTAGAGACTGTAGATCTAGCTGGTCTGTCATAATATAATAGCGACAGTAGATCTAGCTGGTCTGTCATAATATAATAGAGATAGTAGATCTAGCTGGTCTGTCATAATATAGTAGAGACAGTAGATCTAGCTGGTCTGTCAACATATAATATGTACAGTAGATCTATCTGGTCTGTCATAATATAATAGATACAGTAGATTTAGCTTGTCTGTCATAATATATTAGAGACAGTAGACCTAGCTGGTCTGTCATAACATAATAGATACAGTAGATCTAGCTGGTCTGTCAACATATAATAGGTACAGTAGATCTATCTGGTCTGTCATAATATAATGGACACAGTAGATCTAGCTGGTCTGTCATAATATAATAGAGACTGTAGATCTAGCTGGTCTGTCATAATATAGAAGGGATAGTAGATCTAGCTGCTCATTCATAATATAGTAGAGAAGGTAGATAAGGCTGGTCTGTCATAATATAATAGGGACAGTAGATCTAGCTGGTCTGTCATAATATAATAGAGACAGTAGATCTAGGTGGTCTGTCATAATATAGTAGAGACAGTAGATCTAGCTGGTCTGTCATAATATAATAGATACAGTAGATCTAGCTGGTCTGTCATAATATAATAGAGATAGTAGATCTAGCTGGTCTGTCATAATATAATAGGGACAGTAGATCTAGCTGGTCTGTCATATTATAATAGAGACAGTAGATCTAGGTGGTCTGTCATAATATAATAGGGACATTAGATCTAGCTGGTCTGTCATAATATAGTAGAGACTGTAGATCTAGCTGGTCTGTCAAAAAATATTAGAAACAGTAGATCTAGCTGGTCTGTCATAATATAATAGAGACAGTAGATCTAGCAGGTCTGTCATAATATAATAGGGACATTAGATCTAGCTGGTCTGTCATAATATAGTAGAGACTGTAGATCTAGCTGATCTGTCATAATATAGTAGAGACAGTAGATCTAGCTGGTCTGTCATAATATAATAGATACAGTAGATCTAGCTGGTCTGTCATAATATAATAGAGACAGTAGATCTAGCTGGTCTGTCATAATATAATAGGGACAGTAGATCTAGCTGGTCTGTCATAATATAGTAGAGACTGTAGATCTAGCTGGTCTGTCAAAAAATATTAGAAACAGTAGATCTAGCTGGTCTGTCATAATATAATAGAGACAGTAGATCTAGGTGGTCTGTCATAATATAATAGAAACAGTAGATCTAGCTGGTCTGTCATAATATCATAGAAACAGTAGATCTAGCTGGTCTGTCATAATATAATAGAAACAGTAGATCTAGCTGGTCTGTCATAATATAATAGAAACAGTAGATCTAGCTGGTCTGTAATAATATAATAGATACAGTAGATCTAGCTGGTCTGTCATAATATAATAGAGACAGTAGATCTAGCAGGTCTGTCATCATATAGTAGAGACCGTAGATCTGGCTGGTCTGTCATAATATATTAGAGAAGGTAGATCTAGTTGCTTTGTCATATTATAGAAGAGACAGTAGATCTAGCTGGTCTGTCATAATATAATAGAGACAGTAGATCTAGGTGGTCTGTCATAATATAATAGGGACAGTAGATCTAGCTGGTCTGTCATAATATAATATATACAGTAGATCTAGCAGGTCCGTCATAATATAATAGGGACATTAGATCTAGCTGGTCTGTCATAATATAGTAGAGACAGTAGATCTAGCTGGTCTGTCAACATATAATATGTACAGTAGATCTATCTGGTCTGTCATAATATAATAGATACAGTAGATTTAGCTTGTCTGTCATAATATATTAGAGACAGTAGACCTAGCTGGTCTGTCATAACATAATAGATACAGTAGATCTAGCTGGTCTGTCAACATATAATAGGTACAGTAGATCTATCTGGTCTGTCATAATATAATGGACACAGTAGATCTAGCTGGTCTGTCATAATATAATAGAGACTGTAGATCTAGCTGGTCTGTCATAATATAGAAGGGATAGTAGATCTAGCTGCTCATTCATAATATAGTAGAGAAGGTAGATAAGGCTGGTCTGTCATAATATAATAGGGACAGTAGATCTAACTGGTCTGTCATAATATAATAGAGACAGTAGATCTAGCTGGTCTGTCAACATATAATAGGTACAGTAGATCTATCTGGTCTGTCATAATATAATGGACACAGTAGATCTAGCTGGTCTGTCATAATATAATAGAGACTGTAGATCTAGCTGGTCTGTCATAATATAGAAGGGATAGTAGATCTAGCTGCTCATTCATAATATAGTAGAGAAGGTAGATAAGGCTGGTCTGTCATAATATAATAGGGACAGTAGATCTAACTGGTCTGTCATAATATAATAGAGACAGTAGATCTAGGTGGTCTGTCATAATATAATAGAAACAGTAGATCTAGCTGGTCTGTCATAATATAATAGAGATAGTAGATTTAGCTGTTCTGTCATAATATCATAGAGACATTAGATCTAGCTGGTCTGTCATAATATAGTAGAGACAGTAGATCTAGCTGGTCTGTCATAATGTATTAGAAACAGTAGATCTAAGTGATCTGTCATAATATAGTAGAGACAGTAGATCTAGCTGGTCTGTCATAATATAATAGATACAGTAGATCTAGCTGGTCTGTCATAATATAATAGAGATAGTAGATCTAGCTGGTCTGTCATAATATAATAGGGACAGTAGATCTAGCTGGTCTGTCATAATATAATAGAGACAGTAGATCTAGGTGGTCTGTCATAATATAATAGAAACAGTAGATCTAGCTGGTCTGTCATAATATAATAGAAACAGTAGATCTAGCTGGTCTGTCATAATATAATAGAAACAGTAGATCTAGCTGGTCTGTCATAATATTTTAGATACAGTAGATCTAGCTGGTCTGTCATAAAATAATATATACAGTAGATCTAGCAGGTCTGTCATAATATAATAGGGACAATAGATCTAGCTGGTCTGTCATAATATAGTAGAGACTGTAGATCTAGGTGGTCTGTCATAATATAATAGAAACAGTAGATCTAGCTGGTCTGTCATAATATAATAGAGATAGTAGATCTAGCTGGTCTGTCATAATATAATAGAGACATTAGATCTAGCTGGTCTGTCATAATATAGTAGAGACAGTAGATCTAGCTGGTCTTTCATAATGTATTAGAAACAGTAGATCTAACTGATCTGTCATAATATAGTAGAGACAGTAGATCTAGCTGGTCTGTCATAATATAATAGATACAGTAGATCTAGCTGGTCTGTCATAATATAATAGAGATAGTAGATCTAGCTGGTCTGTCATAATATAATAGGGACAGTAGATCTAGCTGGTCTGTCATAATATAATAGAGACAGTAGATCTAGGTGGTCTGTCATAATGTAATAGAAACAGTAGATCTAGCTGGTCTGTCATAATATAATAGAAACAGTAGATCTAGCTGGTCTGTCATAATATAATATATACAGTAGATCTAGCAGGTCCGTCATAATATAATAGGAACATTAGATCTAGCTGGTCTGTCATAATATAGTAGAGACTGTAGATCTAGCTGGTCTGTCAAAAAATATTAGAAACAGTAGATCTAGCTGGTCTGTCATAATATAATAGAGACAGTAGATCTAGGTGGTCTGTCATAATATAATAGAGACTGTAGATCTAGCTGGTCTGTCATAATATAGAAGGGATAGTAGATCTAGCTGCTCATTCATAATATAGTAGAGAAGGTAGATAAGGCTGGTCTGTCATAATATAATAGGGACAGTAGATCTAACTGGTCTGTCATAATATAATAGAGACAGTATATCTAGGTGGTCTGTCATAATATAATAGAAACAGTAGATCTAGCTGGTCTGTCATAATATAATAGAGATAGTAGATTTAGCTGTTCTGTCATAATATCATAGAGACATTAGATCTAGCTGGTCTGTCATAATATAGTAGAGACAGTAGATCTAGCTGGTCTGTCATAATGTATTAGAAACAGTAGATCTAAGTGATCTGTCATAATATAGTAGAGACAGTAGATCTAGCTGGTCTGTCATAATATAATAGATACAGTAGATCTAGCTGGTCTGTCATAATATAATAGAGATAGTAGATCTAGCTGGTCTGTCATAATATAATAGGGACACAGTAGATCTAGCTGGTCTGTCATAATATAATAGAGACAGTAGATCTAGGTGGTCTGTCATAATATAATAGAAACAGTAGATCTAGCTGGTCTGTCATAATATAATAGAAACAGTAGATCTAGCTGGTCTGTCATAATATAATAGAAACAGTAGATCTAGCTGGTCTGTCATAATATTTTAGATACAGTAGATCTAGCTGGTCTGTCATAAAATAATATATACAGTAGATCTAGCAGGTCTGTCATAATATAATAGGGACAATAGATCTAGCTGGTCTGTCATAATATAGTAGAGACAGTAGATCTAGCTGGTCTGTCATAATATAATAGATACAGTAGATCTAGCTGGTCTGTCATAATATAATAGAGATAGTAGATCTAGCTGGTCTGTCATAATATAATAGGGACAGTAGATCTAGCTGGTCTGTCATAATATAATAGAGACAGTAGATCTAGGTGGTCTGTCATAATGTAATAGAAACAGTAGATCTAGCTGGTCTGTCATAATATAATAGAAACAGTAGATCTAGCTGGTCTGTCATAATATAATATATACAGTAGATCTAGCAGGTCCGTCATAATATAATAGGAACATTAGATCTAGCTGGTCTGTCATAATATAGTAGAGACTGTAGATCTAGCTGGTCTGTCAAAAAATATTAGAAACAGTAGATCTAGCTGGTCTGTCATAATATAATAGAGACAGTAGATCTAGGTGGTCTGTCATAATATAATAGAAACAGTAGATCTAGCTGGTCTGTCATAATATCATAGAAACAGTAGATCTAGCTGGTCTGTCATAATATAATAGAAACAGTAGATCTAGCTGGTCTGTCATAATGTAATAGATACAGTAGATCTAGCTGGTCTGTCATAATATAATATATACAGTAGATCTAGCAGGTCCGTCATAATATAATAGGGACATTAGATCTAGCTGGTCTGTCATAATATAGTAGAGACTGTAGATCTAGCTGGTCTGTCAAAAAATATTAGAAACAGTAGATCTAGCTGGTCTGTCATAATATAATAGAGACAGTAGATCTAGCTGGTCTGTCATAATATAATAGATACAGTAGATCTAGCAGGTCTGTCATAATATAATAGGGACATTAGATCTAGCTGGTCTGTCATAATATAGTAGAGACTGTAGATCTAGCTGGTCTGTCAAAAAATATTAGAAACAGTAGATCTAGCTGGTCTGTCATAATATAGTAGAGACAGTAGATCTAGCCGGTCTGTCATAATATAGTAGAGACAGTACATCTTGCAGGTCTGTCATATTATAATAGAGACAGTAGATCTCGCTGGTCTGTCATACTTTAGTAGAGACTGTAGATCTAGCTGGTCTGTCATAATATAATAGCGACAGTAGATCTAGCTGGTCTGTCATAATATAATAGAGATAGTAGATCTAGCTGGTCTGTCATAATATAGTAGAGACAGTAGATCTAGCTGGTCTGTCAACATATAATATGTACAGTAGATCTATCTGGTCTGTCATAATATAATAGATACAGTAGATTTAGCTTGTCTGTCATAATATATTAGAGACAGTAGACCTAGCTGGTCTGTCATAACATAATAGATACAGTAGATCTAGCTGGTCTGTCAACATATAATAGGTACAGTAGATCTATCTGGTCTGTCATAATATAATGGACACAGTAGATCTAGCTGGTCTGTCATAATATAATAGAGACTGTAGATCTAGCTGGTCTGTCATAATATAGAAGGGATAGTAGATCTAGCTGCTCATTCATAATATAGTAGAGAAGGTAGATAAGGCTGGTCTGTCATAATATAATAGGGACAGTAGATCTAGCTGGTCTGTCATAATATAATAGAGACAGTAGATCTAGGTGGTCTGTCATAATATAGTAGAGACAGTAGATCTAGCTGGTCTGTCATAATATAATAGATACAGTAGATCTAGCTGGTCTGTCATAATATAATAGAGATAGTAGATCTAGCTGGTCTGTCATAATATAATAGGGACAGTAGATCTAGCTGGTCTGTCATAATATAATAGAGACAGTAGATCTAGGTGGTCTGTCATAATATAATAGGGACATTAGATCTAGCTGGTCTGTCATAATATAGTAGAGACTGTAGATCTAGCTGGTCTGTCAAAAAATATTAGAAACAGTAGATCTAGCTGGTCTGTCATAATATAATAGAGACAGTAGATCTAGCTGGTCTGTCATAATATAATAGATACAGTAGATCTAGCAGGTCTGTCATAATATAATAGGGACATTAGATCTAGCTGGTCTGTCATAATATAGTAGAGACTGTAGATCTAGCTGATCTGTCATAATATAGTAGAGACAGTAGATCTAGCTGGTCTGTCATAATATAATAGATACAGTAGATCTAGCTGGTCTGTCATAATATAATAGAGACAGTAGATCTAGCTGGTCTGTCATAATATAATAGGGACAGTAGATCTAGCTGGTCTGTCATAATATAGTAGAGACTGTAGATCTAGCTGGTCTGTCAAAAAATATTAGAAACAGTAGATCTAGCTGGTCTGTCATAATATAATAGAGACAGTAGATCTAGGTGGTCTGTCATAATATAATAGAAACAGTAGATCTAGCTGGTCTGTCATAATATCATAGAAACAGTAGATCTAGCTGGTCTGTCATAATATAATAGAAACAGTAGATCTAGCTGGTCTGTCATAATATAATAGAAACAGTAGATCTAGCTGGTCTGTAATAATATAATAGATACAGTAGATCTAGCTGGTCTGTCATAATATAATAGAGACAGTAGATCTAGCAGGTCTGTCATCATATAGTAGAGACCGTAGATCTGGCTGGTCTGTCATAATATATTAGAGAAGGTAGATCTAGTTGCTTTGTCATATTATAGAAGAGACAGTAGATCTAGCTGGTCTGTCATAATATAATAGAGACAGTAGATCTAGGTGGTCTGTCATAATATAATAGGGACAGTAGATCTAGCTGGTCTGTCATAATATAATATATACAGTAGATCTAGCAGGTCCGTCATAATATAATAGGGACATTAGATCTAGCTGGTCTGTCATAATATAGTAGAGACAGTAGATCTAGCTGGTCTGTCAACATATAATATGTACAGTAGATCTATCTGGTCTGTCATAATATAATAGATACATAGATTTAGCTTGTCTGTCATAATATATTAGAGACAGTAGACCTAGCTGGTCTGTCATAACATAATAGATACAGTAGATCTAGCTGGTCTGTCAACATATAATAGGTACAGTAGATCTATCTGGTCTGTCATAATATAATGGACACAGTAGATCTAGCTGGTCTGTCATAATATAATAGAGACTGTAGATCTAGCTGGTCTGTCATAATATAGAAGGGATAGTAGATCTAGCTGCTCATTCATAATATAGTAGAGAAGGTAGATAAGGCTGGTCTGTCATAATATAATAGGGACAGTAGATCTAGCTGGTCTGTCATAATATAATAGAGACAGTAGATCTAGGTGGTCTGTCATAATATAATAGAAACAGTAGATCTAGCTGGTCTGTCATAATATAATAGAGATAGTAGATTTAGCTGTTCTGTCATAATATCATAGAGACATTAGATCTAGCTGGTCTGTCATAATATAGTAGAGACAGTAGATCTAGCTGGTCTGTCATAATGTATTAGAAACAGTAGATCTAAGTGATCTGTCATAATATAGTAGAGACAGTAGATCTAGCTGGTCTGTCATAATATAATAGATACAGTAGATCTAGCTGGTCTGTCATAATATAATAGAGATAGTAGATCTAGCTGGTCTGTCATAATATAATAGGGACAGTAGATCTAGCTGGTCTGTCATAATATAATAGAGACAGTAGATCTAGGTGGTCTGTCATAATATAATAGAAACAGTAGATCTAGCTGGTCTGTCATAATATAATAGAAACAGTAGATCTAGCTGGTCTGTCATAATATAATAGAAACAGTAGATCTAGCTGGTCTGTCATAATATAATAGAAACAGTAGATCTAGCTGGTCTGTCATAATATTTTAGATACAGTAGATCTAGCTGGTCTGTCATAAAATAATATATACAGTAGATCTAGCAGGTCTGTCATAATATAATAGGGACAATAGATCTAGCTGGTCTGTCATAATATAGTAGAGACTGTAGATCTAGGTGGTCTGTCATAATATAATAGAAACAGTAGATCTAGCTGGTCTGTCATAATATAATAGAGATAGTAGATCTAGCTGGTCTGTCATAATATAATAGAGACATTAGATCTAGCTGGTCTGTCATAATATAGTAGTAGTAGATCTAGCTGGTCTTTCATAATGTATTAGAAACAGTAGATCTAACTGATCTGTCATAATATATAGAGACAGTAGATCATAGAGACATTAGATCTAGCTGGTCTGTCATAATATAGTAGAGACAGTAGATCTAGCTGGTCTTTCATAATGTATTAGAAACAGTAGATCTAACTGATCTGTCATAATATAGTAGAGACAGTAGATCTAGCTGGTCTGTCATAATATAATAGATACAGTAGATCTAGCTGGTCTGTCATAATATAATAGAGATAGTAGATCTAGCTGGTCTGTCATAATATAATAGGGACAGTAGATCTAGCTGGTCTGTCATAATATAATAGAGACAGTAGATCTAGGTGGTCTGTCATAATGTAATAGAAACAGTAGATCTAGCTGGTCTGTCATAATATAATAGAAATAATATAGTAGAGACTGTAGATCTAGCTGGTCTGTCAAAAAATATTAGAAACAGTAGATCTAGCTGGTCTGTCATAATATAATAGAGACAGTAGATCTAGGTGGTCTGTCATAATATAATAGAAACAGTAGATCTAGCTGGTCTGTCATAATATCATAGAAACAGTAGATCTAGCTGGTCTGTCATAATATAATAGAAACAGTAGATCTAGCTGGTCTGTCATAATATAATAGATACAGTAGATCTAGCTGGTCTGTCATAATATAATATATACAGTAGATCTAGCAGGTCCGTCATAATATAATAGGGACATTAGATCTAGCTGGTCTGTCATAATATAGTAGAGACTGTAGATCTAGCTGGTCTGTCAAAAAATATTAGAAACAGTAGATCTAGCTGGTCTGTCATAATATAATAGAGACAGTAGATCTAGCTGGTCTGTCATAATATAATAGATACAGTAGATCTAGCAGGTCTGTCATAATATAATAGGGACATTATCTAGCTGGTCTGTCATAATATAATAGAGATAGTAGATCTAGCTGGTCTGTCATAATATAATAGGGACAGTAGATCTAGCTGGTCTGTCATAATATAATAGAGACAGTAGATCTAGGTGGTCTGTCATAATGTAATAGAAACAGTAGATCTAGCTGGTCTGTCATAATATAATAGAAACAGTAGATCTAGGTGGTCTGTCATAATATAATAGAAACAGTAGATCTAGCTGGTCTGTCATAATATCATAGAAACAGTAGATCTAGCTGGTCTGTCATAATATAATAGAAACAGTAGATCTAGCTGGTCTGTCATAATATAATAGATACAGTAGATCTAGCTGGTCTGTCATAATATAATATATACAGTAGATCTAGCAGGTCCGTCATAATATAATAGGGACATTAGATCTAGCTGGTCTGTCATAATATAGTAGAGACAGTAGATCTAGCTGGTCTGTCAACATATAATATGTACAGTAGATCTATCTGGTCTGTCATAATATAATAGATACAGTAGATTTAGCTTGTCTGTCATAATATATTAGAGACAGTAGACCTAGCTGGTCTGTCATAACATAATAGACACAGTAGATCTAGCTGGTCTGTCAACATATAATAGGTACAGTAGATCTATCTGGTCTGTCATAATATAATGGACACAGTAGATCTAGCTGGTCTGTCATAATATAATAGAGACTGTAGATCTAGCTGGTCTGTCATAATATAGAAGGGATAGTAGATCTAGCTGCTCATTCATAATATAGTAGAGAAGGTAGATAAGGCTGGTCTGTCATAATATAATAGGGACAGTAGATCTAGCTGGTCTGTCATAATATAATAGAGACAGTAGATCTAGGTGGTCTGTCATAATATAATAGAAACAGTAGATCTAGCTGGTCTGTCATAATATAATAGAGATAGTAGATTTAGCTGTTCTGTCATAATATCATAGAGACATTAGATCTAGCTGGTCTGTCATAATATAGTAGAGACAGTAGATCTAGCTGGTCTGTCATAATGTATTAGAAACAGTAGATCTAAGTGATCTGTCATAATATAGTAGAGACAGTAGATCTAGCTGGTCTGTCATAATATAATAGATACAGTAGATCTAGCTGGTCTGTCATAATATAATAGAGATAGTAGATCTAGCTGGTCTGTCATAATATAATAGGGACAGTAGATCTAGCTGGTCTGTCATAATATAATAGAGACAGTAGATCTAGGTGGTCTGTCATAATATAATAGAAACAGTAGATCTAGCTGGTCTGTCATAATATAATAGAAACAGTAGATCTAGCTGGTCTGTCATAATATAATAGAAACAGTAGATCTAGCTGGTCTGTCATAATATTTTAGATACAGTAGATCTAGCTGGTCTGTCATAAAATAATATATACAGTAGATCTAGCAGGTCTGTCATAATATAATAGGGACAATAGATCTAGCTGGTCTGTCATAATATAGTAGAGACTGTAGATCTAGGTGGTCTGTCATAATAAAATAGAAACAGTAGATCTATCTGGTCTGTCATAATATAATAGAGATAGTAGATCTAGCTGGTCTGTCATAATATAATAGAGACATTAGATCTAGCTGGTCTGTCATAATATAGTAGAGACAGTAGATCTAGCTGGTCTTTCATAATGTATTAGAAACAGTAGATCTAACTGATCTGTCATAATATAGTAGAGACAGTAGATCTAGCTGGTCTGTCATAATATAATAGATACAGTAGATCTAGCTGGTCTGTCATAATATAATAGAGATAGTAGATCTAGCTGGTCTGTCATAATATAATAGGGACAGTAGATCTAGCTGGTCTGTCATAATATAATAGAGACAGTAGATCTAGGTGGTCTGTCATAATGTAATAGAAACAGTAGATCTAGCTGGTCTGTCATAATATAATAGAAACAGTAGATCTAGCTGGTCTGTCATAATATAATATATACAGTAGATCTAGCAGGTCCGTCATAATATAATAGGGACATTAGATCTAGCTGGTCTGTCATAATATAGTAGAGACTGTAGATCTAGCTGGTCTGTCAAAAAATATTAGAAACAGTAGATCTAGCTGGTCTGTCATAATATAATAGAGACAGTAGATCTAGGTGGTCTGTCATAATATAATAGAAACAGTAGATCTAGCTGGTCTGTCATAATATCATAGAAACAGTAGATCTAGCTGGTCTGTCATAATATAATAGAAACAGTAGATCTAGCTGGTCTGTCATAATATAATAGATACAGTAGATCTAGCTGGTCTGTCATAATATAATATATACAGTAGATCTAGCAGGTCCGTCATAATATAATAGGGACATTAGATCTAGCTGGTCTGTCATAATATAGTAGAGACTGTAGATCTAGCTGGTCTGTCAAAAAATATTAGAAACAGTAGATCTAGCTGGTCTGTCATAATATAATAGAGACAGTAGATCTAGCTGGTCTGTCATAATATAATAGATACAGTAGATCTAGCAGGTCTGTCATAATATAATAGGGACATTAGATCTAGCTGGTCTGTCATAATATAGTAGAGACAGTAGATCTAGCCGGTCTGTCATAATATAGTAGAGACAGTACATCTAGCTGGTCTGTCATAATATAATAGAGATAGTAGATCTAGCTGGTCTGTCATAATATAATAGGGACAGTAGATCTAGCTGGTCTGTCATAATATAACAGAAACAGTAGATCTAGCTAGTCTGTCATAATATAATAGAAACAGTAGATCTAGCTGGTCTGTCATAATATTTTAGATACAGTAGATCTAGCTGGTCTGTCATAAAATAATATATACAGTAGATCTAGCAGGTCTGTCATAATATAATAGGGACAATAGATCTAGCTGGTCTGTCATAATATAGTAGAGACTGTAGATCTAGGTGGTCTGTCATAATATAATAGAAACAGTAGATCTAGCTGGTCTGTCATAATATAATAGAGATAGTAGATCTAGCTGGTCTGTCATAATATAATAGAGACATTAGATCTAGCTGGTCTGTCATAATATAGTAGAGACAGTAGATCTAGCTGGTCTTTCATAATGTATTAGAAACAGTAGATCTAACTGATCTGTCATAATATAGTAGAGACAGTAGATCTAGCTGGTCTGTCATAATATAATAGATACAGTAGATCTAGCTGGTCTGTCATAATATAATAGAGATAGTAGATCTAGCTGGTCTGTCATAATATAATAGGGACAGTAGATCTAGCTGGTCTGTCATAATATAATAGAGACAGTAGATCTAGGTGGTCTGTCATAATGTAATAGAAACAGTAGATCTAGCTGGTCTGTCATAATATAATAGAAACAGTAGATCTAGCTGGTCTGTCATAATATAATATATACAGTAGATCTAGCAGGTCCGTCATAATATAATAGGGACATTAGATCTAGCTGGTCTGTCATAATATAGTAGAGACTGTAGATCTAGGTGGTCTGTCATAATATAATAGAAACAGTAGATCTAGCTGGTCTGTCATAATATCATAGAAACAGTAGATCTAGCTGGTCTGTCATAATATAATAGAAACAGTAGATCTAGCTGGTCTGTCATAATATAATAGATACAGTAGATCTAGCTGGTCTGTCATAATATAATATATACAGTAGATCTAGCAGGTCCGTCATAATATAATAGGGACATTAGATCTAGCTGGTCTGTCATAATATAGTAGAGACTGTAGATCTAGCTGGTCTGTCAAAAAATATTAGAAACAGTAGATCTAGCTGGTCTGTCATAATATAATAGAGACAGTAGATCTAGGTGGTCTGTCATAATATAATAGAAACAGTAGATCTAGCTGGTCTGTCATAATATCATAGAAACAGTAGATCTAGCTGGTCTGTCATAATATAATAGAAACAGTAGATCTAGCTGGTCTGTCATAATATAATAGATACAGTAGATCTAGCAGGTCTGTCATAATATAATAGGGACATTAGATCTAGCAGGTCTGTCATAATATAGTAGAGACAGTAGATCTAGCCGGTCTGTCATAATATAGTAGAAACAGTAGATCTAGCTGGTCTGTCATAATATAATAGATACAGTAGATCTATCTGGTCTGTCATAATATAGTAGAGACAGTAGATCTAGCTGGTCTATCAACATATAATATGTACAGTAGATCTATCTGGTCTGTCATAATATAATAGATACAGTAGATCTAGCTGGTCTGTCATAATATAATAGAGACAGTAGACCTAGCTGGTCTGTCATAACATAATAGATACCGTAGATCTAGCTGGTCTGTCAACATATAATAGGTACAGTAGATCTATCTGGTCTGTCATAATACAATAGATACAGTCGATCTAGCTGGTCTGTCATAATATAATAGAGACTGTAGATCTAGCTGGTCTGTCATAATATAGAAGGGATAGTAGATCTAGCTGCTCTTTCATAATATAGTAGAGAAGGTAGATAAGGCTGGTCTTACATAATATAATAGGGACAGTAGATCTAGCTGGTCTGTTATAATATAATAGAGACAGTAGATCTAGGTGGTCTGTCATAATATAATAGAAACAGTAGATCTAGCTGGTCTGTCATAATATAATAGAAACAGTAGATCTAGCTGGTCTGTCATAATATAATAGAAACAGTAGATCTAGCTGGTCTGTCATAATATAATAGAAACAGTAGATCTAGCTGGTCTGTCATAATATAGTAGAGACAGTAGATCTAGCTGGTCTGTCATAATATAGTAGAGACTGTAGATCTAGCTGGTCTGTCAAAAAATATTAGAAACAGTAGATCTAGCTGGTCTGTCATAATATAGTATAGACAGTAGATCTAGCCGGTCTGTCATAATATAGTAGAGACAGTACATCTTGCAGGTCTGTCATAATATAATAGATACAGTAGATCTAGCTGGTCTGTCATAATATAATAGTGACAGTAGACCTAGCTGGTCTGTCATAATATAGAAGGGATAGTAGATCTAGCTGCTCTTTCATAATATAGTAGAGAAGGTAGATTAGGCTGGTCTGTCATAATGAAGTAGAGACTGTAGATCTAGGTGATCGGTCATAATATATTAGAATCAGTAGATCAAGCTGGTCTGTCATAATATAATTGATACATTAGATCTAGCTGGTCTGTCGTAATATAATAAAGTCAGTAGATCTACCTGGTCTGTCATAATATAGCAGAGACAGTAGATCTAGCTTGTCTGTCATAATATAATAGGGACAGTAGATCTAGCTGGTCTGTCATAATATAATAGAAACAGTAGATCTAGGTGGTCTGTCATAATATAATAGAAACAGTAGATCTAGCTGGTCTGTCATAATATAATAGAAACAGTAGATCTAGCTGGTCTGTCATAATATAATATATACAGTAGATCTAGCAGGTCCGTCATAATATAATAGGGACATTAGATCTAGCTGGTCTGTCATAATATAGTAGAGACTGTAGATCTAGCTGGTCTGTCAAAAAATATTAGAAACAGTAGATCTAGCTGGTCTGTCATAATATAATAGAGACAGTAGATCTAGGTGGTCTGTCATAATATAATAGAAACAGTAGATCTAGCTGGTCTGTCATAATATCATAGAAACAGTAGATCTAGCTGGTCTGTCATAATATAATAGAAACAGTAGATCTAGCTGGTCTGTCATAATATAATAGATACAGTAGATCTAGCTGGTCTGTCAAAAAATATTAGAAACAGTAGATCTAGCTGGTCTGTCATAATATAATAGAGACAGTAGATCTAGCTGGTCTGTCATAATATAATAGATACAGTAGATCTAGCAGGTCTGTCATAATATAATAGGGACATTAGATCTAGCTGGTCTGTCATAATATAGTAGAGACAGTAGATCTAGCCGGTCTGTCATAATATAGTAGAGACAGTACATCTAGCTGGTCTGTCATAATATAATAGAGATAGTAGATCTAGCTGGTCTGTCATAATATAATAGGGACAGTAGATCTAGCTGGTCTGTCATAATATAACAGAAACAGTAGATCTAGCTAGTCTGTCATAATATAATAGAAACAGTAGACCTAGCTGGTCTGTCATAATATTTTAGATACAGTAGATCTAGCAGGTCTGTCATAATATAATAGGGACAGTAGATCTAGCTGGTCTGTCATAATATAATAGAGACTGTAGATCTAGGTGGTCTGTCATAATATAATAGAAACAGTAGATCTAGCTGGTCTGTCATAATATAATAGAAACAGTAGATCTAGCTGGTCTGTCATAATATAATAGAGATAGTAGATCTAGCTGGTCTGTCATAATATAATAGAGACATTAGATCTAGCTGGTCTGTCATAATATAGTAGAGACAGTAGATCTAGCTGGTCTTTCATAATGTATTAGAAACAGTAGATCTAACTGATCTGTCATAATATAGTAGAGACAGTAGATCTAGCTGGTCTGTCATAATATAATAGATACAGTAGATCTAGCTGGTCTGTCATAATATAATAGAGATAGTAGATCTAGCTGGTCTGTCATAATATAATAGGGACAGTAGATCTAGCTGGTCTGTCATAATATAATAGAGACATTAGATCTAGCTGGTCTGTCATAATATAGTAGAGACAGTAGATCTAGCTGGTCTTTCATAATGTATTAGAAACAGTAGATCTAACTGATCTGTCATAATATAGTAGAGACAGTAGATCTAGCTGGTCTGTCATAATATAATAGATACAGTAGATCTAGCTGGTCTGTCATAATATAATAGAGATAGTAGATCTAGCTGGTCTGTCATAATATAATAGGGACAGTAGATCTAGCTGGTCTGTCATAATATAATAGAGACAGTAGATCTAGGTGGTCTGTCATAATGTAATAGAAACAGTAGATCTAGCTGGTCTGTCATAATATAATAGAAACAGTAGATCTAGCTGGTCTGTCATAATATAATATATACAGTAGATCTAGCAGGTCCGTCATAATATAATAGGGACATTAGATCTAGCTGGTCTGTCATAATATAGTAGAGACTGTAGATCTAGCTGGTCTGTCAAAAAATATTAGAAACAGTAGATCTAGCTGGTCTGTCATAATATAATAGAGACAGTAGATCTAGGTGGTCTGTCATAATATAATAGAAACAGTAGATCTAGCTGGTCTGTCATAATATCATAGAAACAGTAGATCTAGCTGGTCTGTCATAATATAATAGAAACAGTAGATCTAGCTGGTCTGTCATAATATAATAGATACAGTAGATCTAGCAGGTCTGTCAAAATATAATAGGGACATTAGATCTAGCTGGTCTGTCATAATATAGTAGAGACAGTAGATCTAGCCGGTCTGTCATAATATAGTAGAGACAGTACATCTAGCTGGTCTGTCATAATATAATAGAGATAGTAGATCTAGCTGGTCTGTCATAATATAATAGGGACAGTAGATCTAGCTGGTCTGTCATAATATAATAGAAACAGTAGATCTAGCTAGTCTGTCATAATATAATAGAAACAGTAGATCTAGCTGGTCTGTCATAATATAATAGATACAGTAGATCTATCTGGTCTGTCATAATATAATATATACAGTAGATCTAGCTAGTCTGTCATAATATAATAGAAACAGTAGATCTATCTGGTCTGTCATAATATAATATATACAGTAGATCTAGCTAGTCTGTCATAATATAATAGAAACAGTAGATCTATCTGGTCTGTCATAATATAATATATACAGTAGATCTAGCAGGTCTTTCATAATATAATAGGGACATTAGATCTAGCTGGTCTGTCATAATATAGTAGAGACTGTAGATCTAGCTGGTCTGTCAAAAAATATTAGAAACAGTAGATCTAGCTGGTCTGTCATAATATAGTAGAGACAGTAGATCTAGCCGGTCTGTCATAATATAGTAGAGACAGTACATCTTGCAGGTCTGTCATAATATAATAGAGACAGTAGATCTCGCTGGTCTGTCATAATATAATAGAGATAGTAGATCTAGCTGGTCTGTCATAATATAGTAGAGACAGTAGATCTAGCTGGTCTATCAACATATAATATGTACAGTAGATCTATCTGGTCTGTCATAATATAATAGTACAGTAGATCTAGCTGGTCTGTCATAATATAATAGAGACAGTAGACCTAGCTGGTCTGTCATAATATAATAGATACAGTAGATCTAGCTGGTCTGTCATAATATAATAGTAGTAGCTGGTCTGTCATAAGTAGATACCGTATCTAGCTGGTCTGTCAACATATAATAGGTACAGTAGATCTATCTGGTCTGTCATAATACAATAGATACAGTCGATCTAGCTGGTCTGTCATAATATAATAGAGACTGTAGATCTAGCTGGTCTGTCATAATATAGAAGGGATAGTAGATCTAGCTGCTCTTTCATAATATAGTAGAGAAGGTAGATAAGGCTGGTCTGTCATAATATAATAGAGACTGTAGATCTACATAATATATAAGTAGAGAAGGTAGATAAGGCTGGTCTTACATAATATAATAGGGACAGTAGATCTAGCTGGTCTGTTATAATATAATAGAGACAGTAGATCTAGGTGGTCTGTCATAATATAATAGAAACAGTAGATCTAGCTGGTCTGTCATAATATAATAGAAACAGTAGATCTAGCTGGTCTGTCATAATATAATAGAGATAGTAGATCTAGCTGGTCTGTCATAATATAATAGGGACAGTAGATCTAGCTGGTCTGTCATATTATAATAGAGACAGTAGATCTAGCTGGTCTGTCATAATATAGTAGAGACTGTAGATCTAGCTGGTCTGTCAAAAAATATTAGAAACAGTAGATCTAGCTGGTCTGTCATAATATAGTATAGACAGTAGATCTAGCCGGTCTGTCATAATATAGTAGAGACAGTACATCTTGCAGGTCTGTCATAATATAATAGATACAGTAGATCTAGCTGGTCTGTCATAATATAATAGTGACAGTAGACCTAGCTGGTCTGTCATAATATAGAAGGGATAGTAGATCTAGCTGCTCTTTCATAATATAGTAGAGAAGGTAGATTAGGCTGGTCTGTCATAATGAAGTAGAGACTGTAGATCTAGGTGATCGGTCATAATATATTAGAATCAGTAGATCAAGCTGGTCTGTCATAATATAATTGATACATTAGATCTAGGTGGTCTGTCGTAATATAATAAAGTCAGTAGATCTACCTGGTCTGTCATAATATAGCAGAGACAGTAGATCTAGCTTGTCTGTCATAATATAATAGGGACAGTAGATCTAGCTGGTCTGTCATAATATAATAGAAACAGTAGATCTAGGTGGTCTGTCATAATATAATAGAAACAGTAGATCTAGCTGGTCTGTCATAATATAATAGAGACATTAGATCTAGCTGGTCTGTCATAATATAGTAGAGACAGTAGATCTAGCTGGTCTGTCATAATGTATTAGAAACAGTAGATCTAGCTGATCTGTCATAATATAGTAGAGAGAGTAGATCTAGCTGGTCTGTCATAATATAGTAGAGACATTAGATCTAGCTGGTCTGTCATAATATAGTAGATACAGTAGATCTAGCTGGTCTGTCATAATATAATAGAGATAGTAGATCTAGCTGGTCTGTCATAATATAATAGAGATAGTAGATCTAGCTGGTCTGTCATAATATAATAGATACAGTAGATCTAGCTGGTCTGTCATAATATAATAGAGACATTAGATCTAGCTGGTCTGTCATAATATAGTAGAGACAGTAGATCTTGCTGGTCTGTCATAATGTATTAGAAACAGTAGATCTAGCTGATCTGTCATAATATAGTAGAGACAGTAGATCTAGCTCGTCTGTCATAATATAATATATACAGTAGATCTAGCTGGTCTGTCATAATATAATAGAGATAGTAGATGTAGCTGGTCTGTCATAATATAATAGAGACAGGAGATCTAGGTGGTCTGTCATAATATAATAGAAACAGTAGATCTAGCTGGTCTGTCATAAAATAATAGAGATCTAGCTGGTCTGTCATAATATAATAGAGATAGTAGAGCTGGTCTGTCTAGCTGGTCTGTCATAATATAGAAACAGTAGATACAGACATTAGATCTATCATAATATAGTAGCTGATCGAGTGGTCTGTCATAATATAGTAGAGACAGTAGACCTAGCTGGTCTGTCATAATATAGAAGGGATAGTAGATCTAGCTGCTCTTTCATAATATAGTAGAGAAGGTAGATTAGGCTGGTCTGTCATAATGAAGTAGAGACTGTAGATCTAGGTGATCGGTCATAATATATTAGAATCAGTAGATCAAGCTGGTCTGTCATAATATAATTGATACATTAGATCTAGCTGGTCTGTCGTAATATAATAAAGTCAGTAGATCTACCTGGTCTGTCATAATATAGCAGAGACAGTAGATCTAGCTTGTCTGTCATAATATAATAGGGACAGTAGATCTAGCTGGTCTGTCATAATATAATAGAAACAGTAGATCTAGGTGGTCTGTCATAATATAATAGAAACAGTAGATCTAGCTGGTCTGTCATAATATAATAGAGACATTAGATCTAGCTGGTCTGTCATAATATAGTAGAGACAGTAGATCTAGCTGGTCTGTCATAATGTATTAGAAACAGTAGATCTAGCTGATCTGTCATAATATAGTAGAGAGAGTAGATCTAGCTGGTCTGTCATAATATAGTAGAGACATTAGATCTAGCTGGTCTGTCATAATATAGTAGATACAGTAGATCTAGCTGGTCTGTCATAATATAATAGAGATAGTAGATCTAGCTGGTCTGTCATAATATAATAGAGATAGTAGATCTAGCTGGTCTGTCATAATATAATAGATACAGTAGATCTAGCTGGTCTGTCATAATATAATAGAGACATTAGATCTAGCTGGTCTGTCATAATATAGTAGAGACAGTAGATCTTGCTCGTCTGTCATAATGTATTAGAAACAGTAGATCTAGCTGATCTGTCATAATATAGTAGAGACAGTAGATCTAGCTGGTCTGTCATAATATAATATATACAGTAGATCTAGCTGGTCTGTCATAATATAATAGAGATAGTAGATCTAGCTGGTCTGTCATAATATAATAGAGACAGGAGATCTAGGTGGTCTGTCATAATATAATAGAAACAGTAGATCTAGCTGGTCTGTCATAATATAATAGATACAGTAGATCTAGCTGGTCTGTCATAAAATAATAGAGACATTAGATCTAGCTGGTCTGTCATAATATAGTAGATACAGTAGATCGAGCTGGTCTGTCATAATATAGTAGAGACAGTAGATCTAGCTGGTCTGTCATAATATAATAGAGACAGTAGATCTAGCTGGTCTGTCAAAATATAGTAGAGACATTAGATCTAGCTGGTCTGTCATAATATAGTAGATACAGTAGATCTAGCTGGTCTGTCATAATATAATATAAACAGTAGATCTGGCTGGTCTGTCATAAGATTTTAGATACAGTAGATCTAGCTGGTCTGTCATAATATAATATATACAGTAGATCTAGCAGGTCTGTCATAATATAATAGGGACATTAGATCTAGCTGGTCTGTCATAATATAGTAGAGACTGTAGATCTAGCTGGTTTGTCAAAAAATATTAGAAACAGTAGATCTAGCTGGTCTGTCATAATATAGTAGATACAGTATATCTAGCTGGTCTGTCATAATATAATAGAAACAGTAGATCTAGCTGGTCTGTCATAATATTTTAGATACAGTAGATCTAGCAGGTCTGTCATAATATAATAGGGACATTAGATCTAGCTGGTCTGTCATAATATAGTAGAGACTGTAGATCTAGCTGGTCTGTCAAAAAATATTAGAAACAGTAGATCTAGCTGGTCTGTCATAATATAGTAGAGACAGTAGATCTAGGTGGTCTGTCATAATATAATAGAAACAGTAGATCTAGCTGGTCTGTCATAATATAATAGAGACAGTAGATCTAGCTGGTCTGTCATAATATAATAGGGACAGTAGATCTAGCTGGTCTGTCATAATATAATAGAGACAGTAGATCTAGGTGGTCTGTCATAATATAATAGAAACAGTAGATCTAGCTGGTCTGTCATAATATAATAGAAACAGTAGATCTAGCTGGTCTGTCATAATATAATAGAGACAGTAGATCTAGCTGGTCTGTCATAATATAATAGATACAGTAGATCTAGCTGGTCTGTCATAATATAATATATACAGTAGATCTAGCAGGTCTGTCATAATATAATAGGGACATTAGATCTAGCTGGTCTGTCATAATATAGTAGAGACTGTAGATCTAGCTGGTCTGTCAAAAAATATTAGAAACAGTAGATCTAGCTGGTCTGTCATAATATAGTAGAGACAGTAGATCTAGCCGGTCTGTCATAATATAGTAGAGACAGTACATCTTTCAGGTCTGTCATAATATAACAGATACAGTAGATCTAGCTGGTCTGTCATAATATAATAGCGACAGTAGACCTAGCTGGTCTGTCATAATATAGAAGGGATAGTAGATCTAGCTGCTCTTTCATAATATAGTAGAGAAGGTAGATTAGGCTGGTCTGTCATAATGAAGTAGAGACTGTAGATCTAGGTGATCGGTCATAATATATTAGAAAGAGTAGATCAAGCTGGTCTGTCATAATATAATTGATACATTAGATCTAGCTGGTATGTCGTAATATAATAGAGTCAGTAGATCTACCTGTTCTGTCATAATATAGCAGAGACAGTAGATCTAGCTGGTCTGTCATAATGTAATAGGGACAGTAGATCTAGCTGGTCTGTCATAATATAATAGAAACAGTAGATCTAGGTGGTCTGTCATAATATAATAGAAACAGTAGATCTAGCTGGTCTGTCATAATATAATAGAGACATTAGATCTAGCTGGTCTGTCATAATATAGTAGAGACAGTAGATCTAGCTGGTCTGTCATAATGTATTAGAAACAGTAGATCTAGCTGATCTGTCATAATATAGTAGAGAGAGTAGATCTAGCTGGTCTGTCATAATATAGAATAGACAGTAGATCTAGCTGGTCTGTCATAATATAATAGAGATAGTAGATCTCGCTGGTCTGTCATAATATAGAAGAGACAGTAGACATAGCTGGTCTGTCATAATGTATTGTAAACAGTAGATCTAGCTGGTCTGCCATAATATAGTAGGGACTGTAGATCTAGCTTGTCTGTCATAATATAATAGAGACAGTAGATCTAGCTGGTCTGTCATAATATAATAGATACAGTAGATCTAGCTGGTCTGTCATAATATAATAGAGATAGTAGATCTAGCTGGTCTGTCATAATATAATAGGGACAGTAGATCTAGCTGGTCTGTCATAATATAATAGAGACAGTAGATCTAGGTGGTCTGTCATAATGTAATAGAAACAGTAGATCTAGCTGGTCTGTCATAATATAATAGAAACAGTAGATCTAGCTGGTCTGTCATAATATAATATATACAGTAGATCTAGCAGGTCCGTCATAATATAATAGGGACATTAGATCTAGCTGGTCTGTCATAATATAGTAGAGACTGTAGATCTAGCTGGTCTGTCAAAAAATATTAGAAACAGTAGATCTAGCTGGTCTGTCATAATATAATAGAGACAGTAGATCTAGGTGGTCTGTCATAATATAATAGAAACAGTAGATCTAGCTGGTCTGTCATAATATCATAGAAACAGTAGATCTAGCTGGTCTGTCATAATATAATAGAAACATTAGATCTAGCTGGTCTGTCATAATATAATAGATACAGTAGATCTAGCTGGTCTGTCATAATATAATATATACAGTAGATCTAGCAGGTCCGTCATAATATAATAGGGACATTAGATCTAGCTGGTCTGTCATAATATAGTAGAGACAGTAGATCTAGCTGGTCTGTCAACATATAATATGTACAGTAGATCTATCTGGTCTGTCATAATATAATAGATACAGTAGATTTAGCTTGTCTGTCATAATATATTAGAGACAGTAGACCTAGCTGGTCTGTCATAACATAATAGATACAGTAGATCTAGCTGGTCTGTCAACATATAATAGGTACAGTAGATCTATCTGGTCTGTCATAATATAATGGACACAGTAGATCTAGCTGGTCTGTCATAATATAATAGAGACTGTAGATCTAGCTGGTCTGTCATAATATAGAAGGGATAGTAGATCTAGCTGCTCATTCATAATATAGTAGAGAAGGTAGATAAGGCTGGTCTGTCATAATATAATAGGGACAGTAGATCTAGCTGGTCTGTCATAATATAATAGAGACAGTAGATCTAGCTGGTCTGTCATAATATAATAGAGATAGTAGATTTAGCTGTTCTGTCATAATATCATAGAGACATTAGATCTAGCTGGTCTGTCATAATATAGTAGAGACAGTAGATCTAGCTGGTCTGTCATAATGTATTAGAAACAGTAGATCTAAGTGATCTGTCATAATATAGTAGAGACAGTAGATCTAGCTGGTCTGTCATAATATAATAGATACAGTAGATCTAGCTGGTCTGTCATAATATAATAGAGATAGTAGATCTAGCTGGTCTGTCATAATATAATAGGGACAGTAGATCTAGCTGGTCTGTCATAATATAATAGAGACAGTAGATCTAGGTGGTCTGTCATAATGTAATAGAAACAGTAGATCTAGCTGGTCTGTCATAATATAATATATACAGTAGATCTAGCAGGTCCGTCATAATATAATAGGGACATTAGATCTAGCTGGTCTGTCATAATATAGTAGAGACTGTAGATCTAGCTGGTCTGTCAAAAAATATTAGAAACAGTAGATCTAGCTGGTCTGTCATAATATAATAGAGACAGTAGATCTAGGTGGTCTGTCATAATATAATAGAAACAGTAGATCTAGCTGGTCTGTCATAATATCATAGAAACAGTAGATCTAGCTGGTCTGTCATAATATAATAGAAACAGTAGATCTAGCTGGTCTGTCATAATATAATATATACAGTAGATCTAGCAGGTCCGTCATAATATAATAGGGACATTAGATCTAGCTGGTCTGTCATAATATAGTAGAGACTGTAGATCTAGCTGGTCTGTCAAAAAATATTAGAAACAGTAGATCTAGCTGGTCTGTCATAATATAATAGAGACAGTAGATCTAGCTGGTCTGTCATAATATAATAGATACAGTAGATCTAGCAGGTCTGTCATAATATAATAGGGACATTAGATCTAGCTGGTCTGTCATAATATAGTAGAGACAGTAGATCTATCCGGTCTGTCATAATATAGTAGAGACAGTACATCTAGCTGGTCTGTCATAATATAATAGAGATAGTAGATCTAGCTGGTCTGTCATAATATAATAGGGACAGTAGATCTAGCTGGTCTGTCATAATATAACAGAAACAGTAGATCTAGCTAGTCTGTCATAATATAATAGAAACAGTAGATCTAGCTGGTCTGTCATAATATTTTAGATACAGTAGATCTAGCTGGTCTGTCATAAAATAATATATACAGTAGATCTAGCAGGTCTGTCATAATATAATAGGGACAATAGATCTAGCTGGTCTGTCATAATATAGTAGAGACTGTAGATCTAGGTGGTCTGTCATAATATAATAGAAACAGTAGATCTAGCTGGTCTGTCATAATATAATAGAGATAGTAGATCTAGCTGGTCTGTCATAATATAATAGAGACATTAGATCTAGCTGGTCTGTCATAATATAGTAGAGACAGTAGATCTAGCTGGTCTTTCATAATGTATTAGAAACAGTAGATCTAACTGATCTGTCATAATATAGTAGAGACAGTAGATCTAGCTGGTCTGTCATAATATAATAGATACAGTAGATCTAGCTGGTCTGTCATAATATAGTAGAGACTGTAGATCTAGCTGGTCTGTCAAAAAATATTAGAAACAGTAGATCTAGCTGGTCTGTCATAATATAATAGAGACAGTAGATCTAGGTGGTCTGTCATAATATAATAGAAACAGTAGATCTAGCTGGTCTGTCATAATATCATAGAAACAGTAGATCTAGCTGGTCTGTCATAATATAATAGAAACAGTAGATCTAGCTGGTCTGTCATAATATAATAGATACAGTAGATCTAGCAGGTCTGTCATAATATAATAGGGACCTTAGATCTAGCTGGTCTGTCATAATATAGTAGAGACAGTAGATCTAGCCGGTCTGTCATAATATAGTAGAGACAGTACATCTAGCTGGTCTGTCATAATATAATAGAGATAGTAGATCTAGCTGGTCTGTCATAATATAATAGGGACAGTAGATCTAGCTGGTCTGTCATAATATAATAGAAACAGTAGATCTAGCTAGTCTGTCATAATATAATAGAAACAGTAGATCTAGCTGGTCTGTCATAATATAATAGATACAGTAGATCTATCTGGTCTGTCATAATATAATATATACAGTAGATCTAGCAGGTCTTTCATAATATAATAGGGACATTAGATCTAGCTGGTCTGTCATAATATAGTAGAGACTGTAGATCTAGCTGGTCTGTCAAAAAATATTAGAAACAGTAGATCTAGCTGGTCTGTCATAATATAGTAGAGACAGTAGATCTAGCCGGTCTGTCATAATATAGTAGAGACAGTACATCTTGCAGGTCTGTCATAATATAATAGAGACAGTAGATCTCGCTGGTCTGTCATAATATAATAGAGATAGTAGATCTAGCTGGTCTGTCATAATATAGTAGAGACAGTAGATCTAGCTGGTCTATCAACATATAATATGTACAGTAGATCTATCTGGTCTGTCATAATATAATAGATACAGTAGATCTAGCTGGTCTGTCATAATATAATAGAGACAGTAGACCTAGCTGGTCTGTCATAACATAATAGATACCGTAGATCTAGCTGGTCTGTCAACATATAATAGGTACAGTAGATCTATCTGGTCTGTCATAATACAATAGATACAGTCGATCTAGCTGGTCTGTCATAATATAATAGAGACTGTAGATCTAGCTGGTCTGTCATAATATAGAAGGGATAGTAGATCTAGCTGCTCTTTCATAATATAGTAGAGAAGGTAGATAAGGCTGGTCTTACATAATATAATAGAGACAGTAGATCTAGCTGGTCTGTCATAATATAATAGAAACAGTAGATCTAGCTGGTCTGTCATAATATAATAGAAACAGTAGATCTAGCTGGTCTGTCATAATATAATAGAAACAGTAGATCTAGCTGGTCTGTCATAATATAGTAGAGACAGTAGATCTAGCTGGTCTGTCATAATATAGTAGAGACTATAGATCTAGCTGGTCTGTCAAAAAATATTAGAAACAGTAGATCTAGCTGGTCTGTCATAATATAGTATAGACAGTAGATCTAGCCGGTCTGTCATAATATAGTAGAGACAGTACATCTTGCAGGTCTGTCATAATATAATAGATACAGTAGATCTAGCTGGTCTGTCATAATATAATAGTGACAGTAGACCTAGCTGGTCTGTCATAATATAGAAGGGATAGTAGATCTAGCTGCTCTTTCATAATATAGTAGAGAAGGTAGATTAGGCTGGTCTGTCATAATGAAGTAGAGACTGTAGATCTAGGTGATCGGTCATAATATATTAGAATCAGTAGATCAAGCTGGTCTGTCATAATATAATTGATACATTAGATCTAGCTGGTCTGTCGTAATATAATAAAGTCAGTAGATCTACCTGGTCTGTCATAATATAGCAGAGACAGTAGATCTAGCTTGTCTGTCATAATATAATAGGGACAGTAGATCTAGCTGGTCTGTCATAATATAATAGAAACAGTAGATCTAGGTGGTCTGTCATAATATAATAGAAACAGTAGATCTAGCTGGTCTGTCATAATATAATAGAGACATTAGATCTAGCTGGTCTGTCATAATATAGTAGAGACAGTAGATCTAGCTGGTCTGTCATAATGTATTAGAAACAGTAGATCTAGCTGATCTGTCATAATATAGTAGAGAGAGTAGATCTAGCTGGTCTGTCATAATATAGTAGAGACATTAGATCTAGCTGGTCTGTCATAATATAGTAGATACAGTAGATCTAGCTGGTCTGTCATAATATAATAGAGATAGTAGATCTAGCTGGTCTGTCATAATATAATAGAGATAGTAGATCTAGCTGGTCTGTCATAATATAATAGATACAGTAGATCTAGCTGGTCTGTCATAATATAATAGAGACATTAGATCTAGCTGGTCTGTCATAATATAGTAGAGACAGTAGATCTTGCTGGTCTGTCATAATGTATTAGAAACAGTAGATCTAGCTGATCTGTCATAATATAGTAGAGACAGTAGATCTAGCTGGTCTGTCATAATATAATATATACAGTAGATCTAGCTGGTCTGTCATAATATAATAGAGATAGTAGATCTAGCTGGTCTGTCATAATATAATAGAGACAGGAGATCTAGGTGGTCTGTCATAATATAATAGAAACAGTAGATCTAGCTGGTCTGTCATAATATAATAGATACAGTAGATCTAGCTGGTCTGTCATAAAATAATAGAGACATTAGATCTAGCTGGTCTGTCATAATATAGTAGATACAGTAGATCGAGCTGGTCTGTCATAATATAGTAGAGACAGTAGATCTAGCTGGTCTGTCATAATATAATAGAGACAGTAGATCTAGCTGGTCTGTCAAAATATAGTAGAGACATTAGATCTAGCTGGTCTGTCATAATATAGTAGATACAGTAGATCTAGCTGGTCTGTCATAATATAATAGAAACAGTAGATCTGGCTGGTCTGTCATAATATTTTAGATACAGTAGATCTAGCTGGTCTGTCATAATATCATATATACAGTAGATCTAGCAGGTCTGTCATAATATAATAGGGACATTAGATCTAGCTGGTCTGTCATAATATAGTAGAGACTGTAGATCTAGCTGGTTTGTCAAAAAATATTAGAAACAGTAGATCTAGCTGGTCTGTCATAATATAGTAGATACAGTATATCTAGCTGGTCTGTCATAATATAACAGAAACAGTAGATCTAGCTGGTCTGTCATAATATTTTAGATACAGTAGATCTAGCTGGTCTGTCATAATATAATATATACAGTAGATCTAGCAGGTCTGTCATAATATAATAGGGACATTAGATCTAGCTGGTCTGTCATAATATAGTAGAGACTGTAGATCTAGCTGGTCTGTCAAAAAATATTAGAAACAGTAGATCTAGCTGGTCTGTCATAATATAGTAGAGACAGTAGATCTAGGTGGTCTGTCATAATATAATAGAAACAGTAGATCTAGCTGGTCTGTCATAATATAATAGAGACAGTAGATCTAGCTGGTCTGTCATAATATAATAGGGACAGTAGATCTAGCTGGTCTGTCATAATATAATAGAGACAGTAGATCTAGGTGGTCTGTCATAATATAATAGAAACAGTAGATCTAGCTGGTCTGTCATAATATAATAGAAACAGTAGATCTAGCTGGTCTGTCATAATATAATAGAGACAGTAGATCTAGCTGGTCTGTCATAATATAATAGATACAGTAGATCTAGCTGGTCTGTCATAATATAATATATACAGTAGATCTAGCAGGTCTGTCATAATATAATAGGGACATTAGATCTAGCTGGTCTGTCATAATATAGTAGAGACTGTAGATCTAGCTGGTCTGTCATAATATAGTAGAGACAGTAGATCTAGCCGGTCTGTCATAATATAGTAGAGACAGTACATCTTGCAGGTCTGTCATAATATAATAGATACAGTAGATCTAGCTGGTCTGTCATAATATAATAGCGACAGTAGACCTAGCTGGTCTGTCATAATATAGAAGGGATAGTAGATCTAGCTGCTCTTTCATAATATAGTAGAGAAGGTAGATTAGGCTGGTCTGTCATAATGAAGTAGAGACTGTAGATCTAGGTGATCGGTCATAATATATTAGAAAGAGTAGATCAAGCTGGTCTGTCATAATATAATTGATACATTAGATCTAGCTGGTATGTCGTAATATAATAGAGTCAGTAGAT
Organism: Oncorhynchus clarkii lewisi; assembly: GCF_045791955.1. NCBI lineage: Eukaryota > Metazoa > Chordata > Actinopteri > Salmoniformes > Salmonidae > Oncorhynchus > Oncorhynchus clarkii. Next base: position 87,083 of record NW_027261095.1, read on the forward strand.
CTACCTGGTCTGTCATAATATAGCAGAGACAGTAGATCTAGCTGGTCTGTCATAATGTAATAGGGACAGTAGATCTAGCTGGTCTGTCATAATATAATAGAAACAGTAGATCTAGGTGGTCTGTCATAATATAATAGAAACAGTAGATCTAGCTGGTCTGTCATAATATAATAGAGACATTAGATCTAGCTGGTCTGTCATAATATAGTAGAAACAGTAGATCTAGCTGGTCTGTCATAATGTATTAGAAACAGTAGATCTAGCTGATCTGTCATAATATAGTAGAGAGAGTAGATCTAGCTGGTCTGTCATAATATAATAGATACAGTAGATCTAGCTGGTCTGTCATAATATAGAATAGACAGTAGATCTAGCTGGTCTGTCATAATATAATAGAGATAGTAGATCTCGCTGGTCTGTCATAATATAGAAGAGACAGTAGACATAGCTGGTCTGTCATAATGTATTGTAAACAGTAGATCTAGCTGGTCTGCCATAATATAGTAGGGACTGTAGATCTAGCTTGTCTGTCATAATATAATATATACAGTAGATCTAGCAGGTCCGTCATAATATAATAGGGACATTAGATCTAGCTGGTCTGTCATAATATAGTAGAGACTGTAGATCTAGCTGGTCTGTCAAAAAATATTAGAAACAGTAGATCTAGCTGGTCTGTCATAATATAATAGAGACAGTAGATCTAGGTGGTCTGTCATAATATAATAGAAACAGTAGATCTAGCTGGTCTGTCATAATATCATAGAAACAGTAGATCTAGCTGGTCTGTCATAATATAATAGAAACAGTAGATCTAGCTGGTCTGTCATAATATAATAGATACAGTAGATCTAGCTGGTCTGTCATAATATAATATATACAGTAGATCTAGCAGGTCCGTCATAATATAATAGGGACATTAGATCTAGCTGGTCTGTCATAATATAGTAGAGACTGTAGATCTAGCTGGTCTGTCAAAAAATATTAGAAACAGTAGATCTAGCTGGTCTGTCATAATATAATAGAGACAGTAGATCTAGCTGGTCTGTCATAATATAATAGATACAGTAGATCTAGCAGGTCTGTCATAATATAATAGGGACATTAGATCTAGCTGGTCTGTCATAATATAGTAGAGACAGTAGATCTAGCCGGTCTGTCATAATATAGTAGAGACAGTACATCTAGCTGGTCTGTCATAATATAATAGAGATAGTAGATCTAGCTGGTCTGTCATAAAATAATATATACAGTAGATCTAGCAGGTCTGTCATAATATAATAGGGACAATAGATCTAGCTGGTCTGTCATAATATAGTAGAGACTGTAGATCTAGGTGGTCTGTCATAATATAATAGAAACAGTAGATCTAGCTGGTCTGTCATAATATAATAGAGATAGTAGATCTAGGTGGTCTGTCATAATGTCATAATATAGACAGAGACAGTAGATCTAGCTGGTCTGTCATAATATAGAAACAGTAGAGTCTGTCATAATATAATAGAGACACAGTAGTAGAGACAGTAGATCTAGCTGGTCTTTCATAATGTATTAGAAACAGTAGATCTAACTGATCTGTCATAATATAGTAGAGACAGTAGATCTAGCTGGTCTGTCATAATATAATAGATACAGTAGATCTAGCTGGTCTGTCATAATATAATAGAGATAGTAGATCTAGCTGGTCTGTCATAATATAATAGGGACAGTAGATCTAGCTGGTCTGTCATAATATAATAGAAACAGTAGATCTAGCTGGTCTGTCATAATATAATATATACAGTAGATCTAGCAGGTCCGTCATAATATAATAGGGACATTAGATCTAGCTGGTCTGTCATAATATAGTAGAGACTGTAGATCTAGGTGGTCTGTCATAATATAATAGAAACAGTAGATCTAGCTGGTCTGTCATAATATCATAGAAACAGTAGATCTAGCTGGTCTGTCATAATATAATAGAAACAGTAGATCTAGCTGGTCTGTCATAATATAATAGATACAGTAGATCTAGCTGGTCTGTCATAATATAATATATACAGTAGATCTAGCAGGTCCGTCATAATATAATAGGGACATTAGATCTAGCTGGTCTGTCATAATATAGTAGAGACTGTAGATCTAGCTGGTCTGTCAAAAAATATTAGAAACAGTAGATCTAGCTGGTCTGTCATAATATAATAGAGACAGTAGATCTAGGTGGTCTGTCATAATATAATAGAAACAGTAGATCTAGCTGGTCTGTCATAATATCATAGAAACAGTAGATCTAGCTGGTCTGTCATAATATAATAGAAACAGTAGATCTAGCTGGTCTGTCATAATATAATAGATACAGTAGATCTAGCAGGTCTGTCATAATATAATAGGGACATTAGATCTAGCTGGTCTGTCATAATATAGTAGAGACAGTAGATCTAGCCGGTCTGTCATAATATAGTAGAGACAGTACATCTAGCTGGTCTGTCATAATATAATAGAGATAGTAGATCTAGCTGGTCTGTCATAATATAATAGGGACAGTAGATCTAGCTGGTCTGTCATAATATAATAGAAACAGTAGATCTAGCTAGTCTGTCATAATATAATAGAAACAGTAGATCTAGCTGGTCTGTCATAATATAATAGATACAGTAGATCTATCTGGTCTGTCATAATATAATATATACAGTAGATCTAGCAGGTCTTTCATAATATAATAGGGACATTAGATCTAACTGGTCTGTCATAATATAGTAGAGACTGTAGATCTAGCTGGTCTGTCAAAAAATATTAGAAACAGTAGATCTAGCTGGTCTGTCATAATATAGTAGAGACAGTAGATCTAGCCGGTCTGTCATAATATAGTAGAGACAGTACATCTTGCAGGTCTGTCATAATATAATAGAGATAGTAGATCTAGCTGGTCTGTCATAATATAATAGGGACAGTAGATCTAGCTGGTCTGTCATAATATAATAGAAACAGTAGATCTAGCTAGTCTGTCATAATATAATAGAAACAGTAGATCTAGCTGGTCTGTCATAATATAATAGATACAGTAGATCTATCTGGTCTGTCATAATATAATAGATACAGTATATAATAGGGACAGTAGATAGCTGGTCTGTCATAATATAATAGAAACAGTAGATCTAGCTAGTCTGTCATAATATAATAGAAACAGTAGATCTAGCTGGTCTGTCATAATATAATAGATACAGTAGATCTATCTGGTCTGTCATAATATAGTAGAGACAGTAGATCTAGCTGGTCTTTCATAATGTATTAGAAACAGTAGATCTAACTGATCTGTCATAATATAGTAGAGACAGTAGATCTAGCTGGTCTGTCATAATATAATAGATACAGTAGATCTAGCTGGTCTGTCATAATATAATAGAGATAGTAGATCTAGCTGGTCTGTCATAATATAATAGGGACAGTAGATCTAGCTGGTCTGTCATAATATAATAGAAACAGTAGATCTAGCTGGTCTGTCATAATATAATATATACAGTAGATCTAGCTGGTCTGTCATAATATAATAGTAGATCTAGTGGATCATAATATAATAGAAACAGTAGATCTCTGGTCTGTCATAATATAATAGAAACAGTAGATCTAGCTGGTCTGTCATAATATAATAGAGACAGTAGATCTAGCTGGTCTGTCATAATATAATAGATACAGTAGATCTAGCTGGTCTGTCATAATATAATAGAAACAGTAGATCTAGCTGGTCTGTCATAATATAATAGAAACAGTAGATCTAGCTGGTCTGTCATAATATAGTAGAGACTGTAGATCTAGCTGGTCTGTCAAAAAATATTAACAGTAGAGCTGGTCTCATAATAATAGAAACAGTAGATCTAGCTGGTCTGTCATAATATAATAGATACAGTAGATCTAGCTGGTCTGTCATAATATAATATATACAGTAGATCTAGCAGGTCCGTCATAATATAATAGGGACATTAGATCTAGCTGGTCTGTCATAATATAGTAGAGACTGTAGATCTAGCTGGTCTGTCAAAAAATATTAGAAACAGTAGATCTAGGTGGTCTGTCATAATGTAATAGAAACAGTAGATCTAGCTGGTCTGTCATAATATCATAGAAACAGTAGATCTAGCTGGTCTGTCATAATATAATAGAAACAGTAGATCTAGCTGGTCTGTCATAATATAATAGATACAGTAGATCTAGCAGGTCTGTCATAATATAATAGGGACATTAGATCTAGCTGGTCTGTCATAATATAGTAGAGACAGTAGATCTAGCCGGTCTGTCATAATATAGTAGAGACAGTACATCTAGCTGGTCTGTCATAATATAATAGAGATAGTAGATCTAGCTGGTCTGTCATAATATAATAGGGACAGTAGATCTAGCTGGTCTGTCATAATATAATAGAAACAGTAGATCTAGCTAGTCTGTCATAATATAATAGAAACAGTAGATCTAGCTGGTCTGTCATAATATAATAGATACAGTAGATCTATCTGGTCTGTCATAATATAATATATACAGTAGATCTAGCAGGTCTTTCATAATATAATAGGGACATTAGATCTAGCTGGTCTGTCATAATATAGTAGAGACTGTAGATCTAGCTGGTCTGTCAAAAAATATTAGAAACAGTAGATCTAGCTGGTCTGTCATAATATAGTAGAGACAGTAGATCTAGCCGGTCTGTCATAATATAGTAGAGACAGTACATCTTGCAGGTCTGTCATAATATAATAGAGATAGTAGATCTAGCTGGTCTGTCATAATATAATAGGGACAGTAGATCTAGCTGGTCTGTCATAATATAATAGAAACAGTAGATCTAGCTAGTCTGTCATAATATAATAGAAACAGTAGATCTAGCTGGTCTGTCATAATATAATAGATACAGTAGATCTATCTGGTCTGTCATAATATAATATATACAGTAGATCTAGCAGGTCTTTCATAATATAATAGGGACATTAGATCTAGCTGGTCTGTCATAATATAGTAGAGACTGTAGATCTAGCTGGTCTGTCAAAAAATATTAGAAACAGTAGATCTAGCTGGTCTGTCATAATATAGTAGAGACAGTAGATCTAGCCGGTCTGTCATAATATAGTAGAGACAGTACATCTTGCAGGTCTGTCATAATATAATAGAGACAGTAGATCTCGCTGGTCTGTCATAATATAATAGAGATAGTAGATCTAGCTGGTCTGTCATAATATAGTAGAGACAGTAGATCTAGCTGGTCTATCAACATATAATATGTACAGTAGATCTATCTGGTCTGTCATAATATAATAGATACAGTAGATCTAGCTGGTCTGTCATAATATAATAGAGACAGTAGACCTAGCTGGTCTGTCATAACATAATAGATACCGTAGATCTAGCTGGTCTGTCAACATATAATAGGTACAGTAGATCTATCTGGTCTGTCATAATACAATAGATACAGTCGATCTAGCTGGTCTGTCATAATATAATAGAGACTGTAGATCTAGCTGGTCTGTCATAATATAGAAGGGATAGTAGATCTAGCTGCTCTTTCATAATATAGTAGAGAAGGTAGATAAGGCTGGTCTTACATAATATAATAGGGACAGTAGATCTAGCTGGTCTGTTATAATATAATAGAGACAGTAGATCTAGGTGGTCTGTCATAATATAATAGAAACAGTAGATCTAGCTGGTCTGTCATAATATAATAGAAACAGTAGATCTAGCTGGTCTGTCATAATATAATAGAAACAGTAGATCTAGCTGGTCTGTCATAATATAATAGAAACAGTAGATCTAGCTGGTCTGTCATAATATAGTAGAGACAGTAGATCTAGCTGGTCTGTCATAATATAGTAGAGACTGTAGATCTAGCTGGTCTGTCAAAAAATATTAGAAACAGTAGATCTAGCTGGTCTGTCATAATATAGTATAGACAGTAGATCTAGCCGGTCTGTCATAATATAGTAGAGACAGTACATCTTGCAGGTCTGTCATAATATAATAGATACAGTAGATCTAGCTGGTCTGTCATAATATAATAGTGACAGTAGACCTAGCTGGTCTGTCATAATATAGAAGGGATAGTAGATCTAGCTGCTCTTTCATAATATAGTAGAGAAGGTAGATTAGGCTGGTCTGTCATAATGAAGTAGAGACTGTAGATCTAGGTGATCGGTCATAATATATTAGAATCAGTAGATCAAGCTGGTCTGTCATAATATAATTGATACATTAGATCTAGCTGGTCTGTCGTAATATAATAAAGTCAGTAGATCTACCTGGTCTGTCATAATATAGCAGAGACAGTAGATCTGGTCTGTCATAATTGTCAAGCTGGTCTGTCATAATATAATAGATACACAGTAGATCTAGCTGGTCTGTCATAATATAATAGAAACAGTAGATCTAGCTGGTCTGTCATAATATAATAGAAACAGTAGATCTAGATAATAGAAACAGTAGATCTAGCTGGTCTGTCATAATATAATAGAGACATTAGATCTAGCTGATCTGTCATAATATAGTAGAGAGAGTAGATCTAGCTGGTCTGTCATAATATAGTAGAGACATTAGATCTAGCTGGTCTGTCATAATGTATTAGAAACAGTAGATCTAGCTGATCTGTCATAATATAGTAGAGAGAGTAGATCTAGCTGGTCTGTCATAATGTATTAGAAACAGTAGATCTAGCTGATCTGTCATAATATAGTAGAGAGAGTAGATCTAGCTGGTCTGTCATAATATAGTAGAGACATTAGATCTAGCTGGTCTGTCATAATATAGTAGATACAGTAGATCTAGCTGGTCTGTCATAATATAATAGAGATAGTAGATCTAGCTGGTCTGTCATAATATAATAGAGATAGTAGATCTAGCTGGTCTGTCATAATATAATAGATACACTAGATTTAGCTGGTCTGTCATAATATAGTAGAGACAGTAGATCTAGCTGGTCTGTCATAATGTATTAGAAACAGTAGATCTAGCTGATCTGTCATAATATAGTAGAGAGAGTAGATCTAGCTGGTCTGTCATAATATAGTAGAGACATTAGATCTAGCTGGTCTGTCATAATATAGTAGATACAGTAGATCTAGCTGGTCTGTCATAATATAATAGAGATAGTAGATCTAGCTGGTCTGTCATAATATAATAGAGATAGTAGATCTCCTGGTCTGTCATAATATAATAGATACAGTAGATCTAGCTGGTCTGTCATAATATAATAGAGACATTAGATCTAGCTGGTCTGTCATAATATAGTAGAGACAGTAGATCTTGCTGGTCTGTCATAATGTATTAGAAACAGTAGATCTAGCTGATCTGTCATAATATAGTAGAGACAGTAGATCTAGCTGGTCTGTCATAATATAATATATACAGTAGATCTAGCTGGTCTGTCATAATATAATAGAGATAGTAGATCTAGCTGGTCTGTCATAATATAATAGAGACAGGAGATCTAGGTGGTCTGTCATAATATAATAGAAACAGTAGATCTAGCTGGTCTGTCATAATATAATAGATACAGTAGATCTAGCTGGTCTGTCATAAAATAATAGAGACATTAGATCTAGCTGGTCTGTCATAATATAGTAGATACAGTAGATCGAGCTGGTCTGTCATAATATAGTAGAGACAGTAGATCTAGCTGGTCTGTCATAATATAATAGAGACAGTAGATCTAGCTGGTCTGTCAAAATATAGTAGAGACATTAGATCTAGCTGGTCTGTCATAATATAGTAGATACAGTAGATCTAGCTGGTCTGTCATAATATAATAGAAACAGTAGATCTGGCTGGTCTGTCATAATATTTTAGATACAGTAGATCTAGCTGGTCTGTCATAATATAATATATACAGTAGATCTAGCAGGTCTGTCATAATATAATAGGGACATTAGATCTAGCTGGTCTGTCATAATATAGTAGAGACTGTAGATCTAGCTGGTTTGTCAAAAAATATTAGAAACAGTAGATCTAGCTGGTCTGTCATAATATAGTAGATACGGTATATCTAGCTGGTCTGTCATAATATAATAGAAACAGTAGATCTAGCTGGTCTGTCATAATATAATAGTGACAGTAGACCTAGCTGGTCTGTCATAATATAGAAGGGATAGTAGATCTAGCTGCTCTTTCATAATATAGTAGAGAAGGTAGATTAGGCTGGTCTGTCATAATGAAGTAGAGACTGTAGATCTAGGTGATCGGTCATAATATATTAGAATCAGTAGATCAAGCTGGTCTGTCATAATATAATTGATACATTAGATCTAGCTGGTCTGTCGTAATATAATAAAGTCAGTAGATCTACCTGGTCTGTCATAATATAGCAGAGACAGTAGATCTAGCTTGTCTGTCATAATATAATAGGGACAGTAGATCTAGCTGGTCTGTCATAATATAATAGAAACAGTAGATCTAGGTGGTCTGTCATAATATAATAGAAACAGTAGATCTAGCTGGTCTGTCATAATATAATAGAGACATTAGATCTAGCTGATCTGTCATAATATAGTAGAGAGAGTAGATCTAGCTGGTCTGTCATAATATAGTAGAGACATTAGATCTAGCTGGTCTGTCATAATGTATTAGAAACAGTAGATCTAGCTGATCTGTCATAATATAGTAGAGAGAGTAGATCTAGCTGGTCTGTCATAATGTATTAGAAACAGTAGATCTAGCTGATCTGTCATAATATAGTAGAGAGAGTAGATCTAGCTGGTCTGTCATAATATAGTAGAGACATTAGATCTAGCTGGTCTGTCATAATATAGTAGATACAGTAGATCTAGCTGGTCTGTCATAATATAATAGAGATAGTAGATCTAGCTGGTCTGTCATAATATAATAGAGATAGTAGATCTAGCTGGTCTGTCATAATATAATAGATACACTAGATTTAGCTGGTCTGTCATAATATAGTAGAGACAGTAGATCTAGCTGGTCTGTCATAATGTATTAGAAACAGTAGATCTAGCTGATCTGTCATAATATAGTAGAGAGAGTAGATCTAGCTGGTCTGTCATAATATAGTAGAGACATTAGATCTAGCTGGTCTGTCATAATATAATAGAGATAGTAGATCTAGCTGGTCTGTCATAATATAATAGAGATAGTAGATCTAGCTGGTCTGTCATAATATAATAGATACACTAGATTTAGCTGGTCTGTCATAATATAGTAGAGACAGTAGATCTAGCTGGTCTGTCATAATATAGTAGATACAGTAGATCTAGCTGGTCTGTCATAATATAATAGAGATAGTAGATCTAGCTGGTCTGTCATAATATAATAGAGATAGTAGATCTAGCTGGTCTGTCATAATATAATAGATACAGTAGATCTAGCTGGTCTGTCATAATATAATAGAGACATTAGATCTAGCTGGTCTGTCATAATATAGTAGAGACAGTAGATCTTGCTGGTCTGTCATAATGTATTAGAAACAGTAGAACTAGCTGATCTGTCATAATATAGTAGAGACAGTAGATCTAGCTGGTCTGTCATAATATAATATATACAGTAGATCTAGCTGGTCTGTCATAATATAATAGAGATAGTAGATCTAGCTGGTCTGTCATAATATAATAGAGACAGGAGATCTAGGTGGTCTGTCATAATATAATAGAAACAGTAGATCTAGCTGGTCTGTCATAATATAATAGATACAGTAGATCTAGCTGGTCTGTCATAAAATAATAGAGACATTAGATCTAGCTGGTCTGTCATAATATAGTAGATACAGTAGATCGAGCTGGTCTGTCATAATATAGTAGAGACAGTAGATCTAGCTGGTCTGTCATAATATAATAGAGACAGTAGATCTAGCTGGTCTGTCAAAATATAGTAGAGACATTAGATCTAGCTGGTCTGTCATAATATAGTAGATACAGTAGATCTAGCTGGTCTGTCATAATATAATAGAAACAGTAGATCTGGCTGGTCTGTCATAATATTTTAGATACAGTAGATCTAGCTGGTCTGTCATAATATAATATATACAGTAGATCTAGCAGGTCTGTCATAATATAATAGGGACATTAGATCTAGCTGGTCTGTCATAATATAGTAGAGACTGTAGATCTAGCTGGTTTGTCAAAAAATATTAGAAACAGTAGATCTAGCTGGTCTGTCATAATATAGTAGATACGGTATATCTAGCTGGTCTGTCATAATATAATAGAAACAGTAGATCTAGCTGGTCTGTCATAATATTTTAGATACAGTAGATCTAGCTGGTCTGTCATAATATAATATATACAGTAGATCTAGCAGGTCTGTCATAATATAATAGGGACATTAGATCTAGCTGGTCTGTCATAATATAGTAGAGACTGTAGATCTAGCTGGTCTGTCAAAAAATATTAGAAACAGTAGATCGAGCTGGTCTGTCATAATATAGTAGAGACAGTAGATCTAGGTGGTCTGTCATAATATAATAGAAACAGTAGATCTAGCTGGTCTGTCATAATATAATAGAGACAGTAGATCTAGCTGGTCTGTCATAATATAATAGGGACAGTAGATCTAGCTGGTCTGTCATAATATAATAGAGACAGTAGATCTAGGTGGTCTGTCATAATATAATAGAAACAGTAGATCTAGCTGGTCTGTCATAATATAATAGAAACAGTAGATCTAGCTGGTCTGTCATAATATAATAGAGACAGTAGATCTAGCTGGTCTGTCATAATATAATAGATACAGTAGATCTAGCTGGTCTGTCATAATATAATATATACAGTAGATCTAGCAGGTCTGTCATAATATAATAGGGACATTAGATCTAGCTGGTCTGTCATAATATAGTAGAGACTGTAGATCTAGCTGGTCTGTCAAAAAATATTAGAAACAGTAGATCTAGCTGGTCTGTCATAATATAGTAGAGACAGTAGATCTAGCCGGTCTGTCATAATATAGTAGAGACAGTACATCTTGCAGGTCTGTCATAATATAATAGATACAGTAGATCTAGCTGGTCTGTCATAATATAATAGCGACAGTAGACCTAGCTGGTCTGTCATAATATAGAAGGGATAGTAGATCTAGCTGCTCTTTCATAATATAGTAGAGAAGGTAGATTAGGCTGGTCTGTCATAATGAAGTAGAGACTGTAGATCTAGGTGATCGGTCATAATATATTAGAAAGAGTAGATCAAGCTGGTCTGTCATAATATAATTGATACATTAGATCTAGCTGGTATGTCGTAATATAATAGAGTCAGTAGATCTACCTGGTCTGTCATAATATAGCAGAGACAGTAGATCTAGCTGGTCTGTCATAATGTAATAGGGACAGTAGATCTAGCTGGTCTGTCATAATATAATAGAAACAGTAGATCTAGGTGGTCTGTCATAATATAATAGAAACAGTAGATCTAGCTGGTCTGTCATAATATAATAGAGACATTAGATCTAGCTGGTCTGTCATAATATAGTAGAGACAGTAGATCTAGCTGGTCTGTCATAATGTATTAGAAACAGTAGATCTAGCTGATCTGTCATAATATAGTAGAGAGAGTAGATATAGCTGGTCTGTCATAATATAATAGATACAGTAGATCTAGCTGGTCTGTCATAATATAGAATAGACAGTAGATCTAGCTGGTCTGTCATAATATAATAGAGATAGTAGATATCGCTGGTCTGTCATAATATAGAAGAGACAGTAGACATAGCTGGTCTGTCATAATGTATTGTAAACAGTAGATCTAGCTGGTCTGCCATAATATAGTAGGGACTGTAGATCTAGCTTGTCTGTCATAATATAATAGAGACATTAGATCTAGCTGGTCTGTCATAATGTAATAAAGACAGTAGATCTAGCTGGTCTGCCATAATATAGTAGGGACTGTAGATCTAGCTTGTCTGTCATAATATAATAGAGACAGTAGATCTAGCTGGTCAGTCATAATATAGTAGAGACAGTAGATCTAGCTGGTCTGCCATAGTAGAGTAGAGACTGTAGATCTAGCTTGTCTGTCATAATATAATATAGACAGTAGATCTAGCTGGTCTGTCATAATGTAATAAAGATAGTAGATCTAGCTGGTGTTTCATAATATAGTAGAGAAAGTAGATCTAGCTGGTCTCGCATAATATAATAAAGACAGTATATCTAGCTCGTCTGTCAAAATATAGTATAGGCAGTAGATTTGGCTGGTCTGTCGAAATATAATATAGACAGTAGATCTGTCTGGTCTGTCGTAATATAGTACAGACAGTAGATCTAACTGGTCTGTCATAATATAATAGATACAGTAGATATAGCTGGTCTTTCATAGTAAATAGATAGAGTAGATATTGCTGGTCTGTCATAGTAGAGTAGACACTTTAGATTTGGCTGGTCTGTCATAATATAGTAGAGACAGTAGATCTAGCTGATCTGTCATAATATAATAGATACAGTAGATCTAGCTGGTCTGTCAAAATATAGTAGAGAGAGTAGATTTAGCTGGTCTGCCATAATATAGTAGGGACTGTAGATCTAGCTGGTCTGACATAATATATTAGAGACAGCAGATCTATCTGGTAAGTCATAAAATAATAGGGACAGTAGATCTATCTGGTCTGTCATAATATAATTGAGACAGTAGATCTATCTGGTCTGTCATAATATAATAGAGACAGTAGATCTAGCTGGTCTGTCATAATGTAATAGAGAGAGTAGATCTTGCTGGTCTGTCATAATATAATAGATACAGTAGATCAAGCTGGTCTGTCATAATATAGTACAGACAGTAGATCTAGCTGGTCTTGCATAATATAATAGAGACAGTAGATATAGCTGGTCTGTCATAGTATAATAGATAGAGTAGATCTTGCTGGTCTGTCATAATATAATATATACAGTAAATCTAGCTGGTCTGTCATAATATAATAGGGACAGTAGATCTATCTGGTCTGTCATAATATAATAGAGACAGTAGATCTAGCTGGTCTGTCATAATGTAATAGAGAGAGTAGATCTTGCTGGTCTGTCATAATATAATAGATACAGTAGATCAAGCTGGTCTGTCATAATATAGTACAGACAGTAGATCTAGCTGGTCTTGCATAATATAATAGAGACAGTAGATCTAGCTGGTCTGTCATAATATATTAGAGAAGGTAGATCTAGCGGGTCTGTTCTAATACAATAGAGACAGAAGATCTAGCTGGTCTGTCATCATATAGTAGAGACCGTAGATCTGGCTGGTCTGTCATAATATATTAGAGAGAGTAGATCTAGCTGGTCTGTTAAAATATAGTAGAGAGTGTAGATCTAGTTGCTCTGTCATATTATAGTAGAGACAGTAGATCTAGCTGGTCTGTCATAATATAATAGGGACAGTAGATCTATCTGGTCTGTCATAATATAATAGAGACATTAGATCTAGCTGGTCTGTCATAATATAATAGATACAGTAGATCTAGCTGGTCTGTCATAATATAATAGATACAGTAAATCTAGCTGGTCTGTCATAATATAGAATAGACAGTAGATCTAGCTGGTCTGTCATAATATAATAGAGATAGTAGATCTCGCTGGTCTGTCATAATATAGAAGAGACAGTAGACATAGCTGGTCTGTCATAATGTATTGTAAACAGTAGATCTAGCTGGTCTGCCATAATATAGTAGGGACTGTAGATCTAGCTTGTCTGTCATAATATAATAGAGACAGTAGATCTAGCTGGTTAGTCATAATATAGTAGAGACAGTAGATCTAGCTGGTCTGCCATAGTAGAGTAGAGACAGTAGATCTAGCTTGTCTGTCATAATATAATATAGACATTAGATCTAGCTGGTCTGTCATAATGTAATAAAGATAGTAGATCTAGCTGGTCTTTCATAATATAGTAGAGAAAGTAGATCTAGCTGGTCTCGCATAATATAATAAAGACAGTATATCTAGCTCGTCTGTCAAAATATAGTATAGGCAGTAGATTTGGCTGGTCTGTCGAAATATGACATAGACAGTAGATCTGTCTGGTCTGTCGTAATATAGTACAGACAGTAGATCTAACTGGTCTGTAATAATATAATAGAGACAGTAGTTCTAGCTGGTCTGTCATAATATAGTAGAGAAAGTAGATCTAGCTGGTTTGTCATAATATAGTACAGACTGTAGATCTAGCTGGTCTGTCATAATATAATAGATACAGTAGATATAGCTGGTCTTTCATAGTAAATAGATAGAGTAGATATTGCTGGTCTGTCATAGTAGAGTAGAGACTGTAGATTTGGCTGGTCTGTCATAATTTAGTAGAGACAGTAGATCTAGCTGGTCTGTCATAATATAATAGATACAGTAGATCTAGCTGGTCTGTCAAAATATAGTAGAGAGAGTAGATTTAGCTGGTCTGCCATAATATAGTAGGGACTGTAGATCTAGCTGGTCTGCCATAATATATTAGAGACAGCATATCTAGCTGGTAAGTCATAAAATAATAGGGACAGTAGATCTAGCTGGTCTGTCATAATATAATAGAGACAGTAGATATTGCTGGTCTGTCATAATATAATAGAGACAGTAGATCTAGCTGGTCTGTCATAATATAATAACGACAGTAAATCTAGCTCGTCTGTCAAAATATAGTACAGACAGTAGATCTAGCTGGTCTGTCATAATGTAATAGAGACATTAGATCTAGCTGGTCTGTGATACTATAGAACAAACAGTAGATCTTGCTGCTCTGTCATAATATAGTACAGACAGTAGATCTAGCTGGTCTGTCATAATATAGTAGAGACAGTAGATCTATCTTGTCTGTCATAATATAATAGGGACAGTAGATATATCTGTTCTGTCATAATATAATAGATACAGTAGATCTAGCTGGTCTGTCATCATATAGTAGAAACAGTAGATCTAGCTGGTCTGTCATCATATAGTAGAGACCGTAGATCTGGCTGGTCTGTCATAATATATTAGAGAGAGTAGATGTAGCTGGTCTGTCATCATATAATAGAGACAGCAGATCTAGCTGGTCTGTCATAATATATTAGAGAGAGTAGATATATCTGGTCTGTCATAATATAATAGAAACAGTAGATCTAGCTGGTCTGTCATATTATAGTAGAGACAGTAGATCTAGCTGGTCTGTCATCATATAGTAGAGACCGTAGATCTGGCTGGTCTGTCATAATATATTAGAGAGAGTAGATGTAGCTGGTCTGTTAAAATATAGTAGAGACAGTAGATCTATCTGGTCTGTCATAATATAATAGAGACACTAGATCTAGCTGGTCTGTCATAATATAATAGATACAGTAGATCTAGCTGGTCTGTCATAATTTAATAGACACAGTAGATCTAGCTGGTCTGTCATAATATATTAGAGAGAGTAGATCTAGCTGGTCTGTTAAAATATAGTAGACACAGTAGATCTAGTTGCTCTGTCATAATATAGCAGAGACAGTAGATCTAGCTGATCTGTCATAATATAATAGGGACAGTAGATCTTTCTGGTCTGTCATAATATAATAGAGACAGTAGATCTAGCTGTTCTGTCATAATGTAATAGAGACAGTAGATCTTGCTGGTCTGTCATAATATAGTAGAGACACTAGATTTAGCTGGTCTGTCATAATGTAATAGATACAGTAGATCTAGCTGGTCTGTCATAATATAGTACAGACAGTAGATCTAGCTGGTCTTGCATAATATAATAGAGACAGTAGATCTAGCTTGTCTGTCATAAAATAGAAGAGACAGCAGATCTAGCTGCTCTATCGTAATATAGTAGAGAAGGTAGATCTATCTGGTCTATCATAACATAGTAGAGAAGGTAGATCTAGCTGGTCTCGCATGAAATGATAAAGACAGTAAATCTAGCTCGTCTGTCAAAATATAGTGCAGACAGTAGATCTAGCAGGTCTGTCATAATGTAATAGAGACATTAGATCTAGCTGGTCTGTGATACTATAGATCGCACAGTAGATCTAGCTGGTCTGTCATAAATTAGTAGAGACAGTATATCTAGCTGGTCTGTCATAATGTAATAGAGACAGTAGTTCTAGCTGGTTTGTCATAATATAGTAGAGAATGTAGATCTAGCTGGTCTGTTCTAATACAATAGAGACAGTAAATCTAGCTGGTCTGTCATACTATAGTAGAGACAGTAGATCTAGCTGGTCTGTCATAATATAGTAGAGACAGTAGCTCTAGCTGGTCTGTCATAGTATAATAGATAGAGTAGATCTTGCTGGTCTGTCATAGTAGAGTAGAGAATGTAGATCTGGCTTTTCTGTCATAATATAGTAGAGACATTAGATCTAGCTGGTCTGTGATACTATAGAACGCACAGTAGATCTAGCTGGTCTGTCATAAATTAGTAGAGACAGTATATCTAACTGGTATTTAATAATATAATAGAGACAGTAGTTCTAATTGGTCTGTCATAATATAGTAGAGAATGTAGATCTAGCTGGTCTGTTCTAATACAATAGAGACAGTAGATCTAGCTGGTCTGTCATAATATAGTAGAGACAGTAGATCTAGCAGGTCTTTCATAATATAATAGAGACAGTAGATCTAGCTGGTCTGTCATAATGTAGTAGAGACAGTAGCTCTAGCTGGTCTGTCATAGTATAATAGATAGAGTAGATCTTACTGGTCTGTCATAGTGGAGTAGAGACTGTAGATCTGGCTGGTCTGTCATAATATAGTAGAGACTGTAGATCTAGCTGGTCTGTCATAATATAATAGATACAGTAGATCTAGCGAGTCTGTCATAATATAGTAGAGACAGTAGCTCTAGCTGGTCTGTCATAATTTAATAGATACAGTATATCTAGCTGGTCTGGCATAATATAGTAGAGACAGTAGATCTATCTGGTCTGTCATAATATATTAGAGACAGTAGATCTAGCTAGTCTGTCATAATTTATTAGATACAGTAGATCTAGCTGGTCTGTCATAATATAGTAGAGACACTTGATCTAGCTGGTCTGTCATAATATAATAGAGACAGTAGATCTAGCTGGTCTGTTCTAATACAATAGAGACAGTAGATCTAGCCGGTCTGTCATAATATAGTAGAGAGAGTAGATCTAGCTGGTCTGTTCTAATACAATAGAGACACTAGATCTAGCCGGTCTGTCATAATATAGTAGAGACAGTAGATCTAGCTGGTCTGTCATAATATAATATATACAGTAGATCTAGCTGGTCTGTCATAATATAATAGGGACAGTAGATCTATCTGGTCTGTCATAATATAATAGAGACAGTATATCTAGCTGGTCTGTCATAATGTAATAGAGACTTTAGATCTTGCTGGTCTGTCATAATATAGTAGAGACACTAGATTTAGCTGGTCTGTCATAATATAATAGATACAGTAGATCTAGCTGGTCTGTCATAATATAGTACAGACAGTAGATCTAGCTGGTCTTGCATAATATAATAGAGACAGTAGATCTAGCTGGTCTGTCATAAAATAGAAGAGACAGTAGATCTAGCTGCTCTATCGTAATATAGTAGAGAAGGGAGATCTATCTGGTCTATCATAACATAGTAGAGAAGGTAGATCTAGCTGGTCTCGCATAAAATGATAAAGACAGTAAATCTAGCTCGTCTGTCAAAATATAGTGCAGACAGTAGCTCTAGCAGGTCTGTCATAATGTAATAGAGACATTAGATCTAGCTGGTCTGTGATACTATAGAACGCACAGTAGATCTAGCTGGTCTGTCATAAATTAGTAGAGACAGTATATCTAGCTGGTCTGTCATAATGTAATAGAGACAGTAGTTCTAGCTGGTTTGTCATAATATAGTAGAGAATGTAGATCTAGCTGGTCTGTTCTAATACAATAGAGACAGTAAATCTAGCTGGTCTGTCATACTATAGTAGAGACAGTAGATCTAGCAGGTCTGTCATAATATAACAGATACAGTAGATCTAGCTGGTCTGTCATAATATAGTAGAGACAGTAGCTCTAGCTGTTCTGTCATAGTATAATAGATAGTGTAGATCTTGCTGGTCTGTCATAGTAGAGTAGAGAATGTAGATCTGGCTTTTCCGGCATTATATAGTAGAGACATTAGATCTAGCTGGTCTGTGATACTATAGAACGCACAGTAGATCTAGCTGGTCTGTCATAAATTAGTAGAGACAGTATATCTAACTGGTATGTAATAATATAATAGAGACAGTAGTTCTAGCTGGTCTGTCATAATATAGTAGAGTATATAGATCTAGCTGGTCTGTTCTAATACAATAGAGACAGTAGATCTAGCTGGTCTGTCATAATATAGTAGAGACAGTAGATCTAGCAGATCTGTCATAATATAATAAAGACAGTAGATCTAGCTGGTCTGTCATAATATAGTAGAGACAGTAGCTCTAGCTGGTCTGTCATAGTATAATAGATAGAGTAGATCTTGCTGGTCTGTCATAGTGGAGTAGAGACTGTAGATCTGGCTGGTCTGTCATAATATAGTAGAGGCTGTAGATCTAGCTGGTCTGTCATAATATAATAGATACAGTAGATCTAGCTGGTCTGTCATAATATAGTAGAGACAGTAGCTCTAGCTGGTCTGTCATAATATAGTAGAGACTGTAGAACTAGCTGGTCTGTCATAATATAATAGGGACAGTAGATCTATCTGGTCTGTCGTAATATATTAGAGACAGTAGATCTAGCTTGTCTTTCATAATTTAATAGATACAGAATATCTAGCTGGTCTGGCATAATATAGTAGAGACAGTAGATCTATCTGGTCTGTCATAATATATTAGAGACAGTAGATCTAGCTGGTCTGTCATAATTTATTAGATACAGTAGATCTAGCTGGTCTGTCATAATATAGTAGAGACACTTGATCTAGCTGGTCTGTCATAATATAATAGAGACAGTAGATCTAGCTGGTCTGTTCTAATACAATAGAGACAGTAGATCTAGCCGGTCTGTCATAATATAGTAGAGAGAGTAGATCTAGCTGGTCTGTTCTAATACAATAAAGACAGTAGATCTAGCCGGTCTGTCATAATATAGTAGAGACAGTAGATCTAGCTGGTCTGTCATAATATAATATATACAGTAGATCTAGCTGGTCTGTCATAATATAACAGGGACAGTAGATCTATCTGGTCTGTCATAATATAATAGAGACAGTAGATCTAGCTGGTCTGTCATAATGTAATAGAGACAGTATATCTAGCTGGTCTGTCATAATATAATAGAGACAGTAGTTCTAGCTGGTTTGTCATAATATAGTAGAGAATGTAGATCTAGCTGGTCTGTTCTAATACAATAGAGAGAGTAGATCTAGCCGGTCTGTCATAATATAGTAGAGAGAGTAGATCTAGCTGGTCTGTTCTAATACAATAGAGACAGTAGATCTAGCCGGTCTGTCATAATATAGTAGAGACAGTAGATCTAGCTGGTCTGTCATAATATAATATATACAGTAGATCTAGCTGGTCTGTCATAATATAACAGGGACAGTAGATCTATCTGGTCTGTCATAATATAATAGAGACAGTAGATCTAGCTGGTCTGTCATAATGTAATAGAGACAGTATATCTAGCTGGTCTGTCATAATATAATAGAGACAGTAGTTCTAGCTGGTTTGTCATAATATAGTAGAGAATGTAGATCTAGCTGGTCTGTTCTAATACAATAGAGAGAGTAGATCTAGCTGATCTGTCATAATATAATAGGGACAGTAGATCTATCTGGTCTGTCATAATATAATAGAGACAGTATATCTAGCTGGTCTGTCATAATGTAATAGAGACTTTAGATCTTGCTGGTCTGTCATAATATAGTAGAGACACTAGATTTAGCTGGTCTGTCATAATATAATAGATACAGTAGATCTAGCTGGTCTGTCATAATATAGTACAGACAGTAGATCTAGCTGGTCTTGCATAATATAATAGAGACAGTAGATCTAGCTGGTCTGTCATAAAATAGAAGAGACAGTAGATCTAGCTGCTCTATCGTAATATAGTAGAGAAGGGAGATCTATCTGGTCTATCATAACATAGTAGAGAAGGTAGATCTAGCTGGTCTCGCATAAAATGATAAAGACAGTAAATCTAGCTCGTCTGTCAAAATATAGTGCAGACAGTAGCTCTAGCAGGTCTGTCATAATGTAATAGAGACATTAGATCTAGCTGGTCTGTGATACTATAGAACGCACAGTAGATCTAGCTGGTCTGTCATAAATTAGTAGAGACAGTATATCTAGCTGGTCTGTCATAATGTAATAGAGACAGTAGTTCTAGCTGGTTTGTCATAATATAGTAGAGAATGTAGATCTAGCTGGTCTGTTCTAATACAATAGAGACAGTAAATCTAGCTGGTCTGTCATACTATAGTAGAGACAGTAGATCTAGCAGGTCTGTCATAATATAACAGATACAGTAGATCTAGCTGGTCTGTCATAATATAGTAGAGACAGTAGCTCTAGCTGTTCTGTCATAGTATAATAGATAGTTTAGATCTTGCTGGTCTGTCATAGTAGAGTAGAGAATGTAGATCTGGCTTTTCCGGCATTATATAGTAGAGACATTAGATCTAGCTGGTCTGTGATACTATAGAACGCACAGTAGATCTAGCTGGTCTGTCATAAATTAGTAGAGACAGTATATCTAACTGGTATGTAATAATATAATAGAGACAGTAGTTCTAGCTGGTCTGTCATAATATAGTAGAGTATATAGATCTAGCTGGTCTGTTCTAATACAATAGAGACAGTAGATCTAGCTGGTCTGTCATAATATAGTAGAGACAGTAGATCTAGCAGATCTGTCATAATATAATAAAGACAGTAGATCTAGCTGGTCTGTCATAATATAGTAGAGACAGTAGCTCTAGCTGGTCTCTCATAGTATAATAGATAGAGTAGATCTTGCTGGTCTGTCATAGTGGAGTAGAGACTGTAGATCTGGCTGGTCTGTCATAATATAGTAGAGGCTGTAGATCTAGCTGGTCTGTCATAATATAATAGATACAGTAGATCTAGCTGGTCTGTCATAATATAGTAGAGACAGTAGCTCTAGCTGGTCTGTCATAATATAGTAGAGACTGTAGAACTAGCTGGTCTGTCATAATATAATAGGGACAGTAGATCTATCTGGTCTGTCGTAATATATTAGAGACAGTAGATCTAGCTTGTCTTTCATAATTTAATAGATACAGTATATCTAGCTGGTCTGGCATAATATAGTAGAGACAGTAGATCTATCTGGTCTGTCATAATATATTAGAGACAGTAGATCTAGCTGGTCTGTCATAATTTATTAGATACAGTAGATCTAGCTGGTCTGTCATAATATAGTAGAGACACTTGATCTAGCTGGTCTGTCATAATATAATAGAGACAGTAGATCTAGCTGGTCTGTTCTAATACAATAGAGACAGTAGATCTAGCCGGTCTGTCATAATATAGTAGAGAGAGTAGATCTAGCTGGTCTGTTCTAATACAATAGAGACAGTAGATCTAGCCGGTCAGTCATAATATAGTAGAGACAGTAGATCTAGCTGGTCTGTCATAATATAATATATACAGTAGATCTAGCTGGTCTGTCATAATATAACAGGGACAGTAGATCTATCTGGTCTGTCATAATATAATAGAGACAGTAGATCTAGCTGGTCTGTCATAATGTAATAGAGACAGTATATCTAGCTGGTCTGTCATAATATAATAGAGACAGTAGTTCTAGCTGGTTTGTCATAATATAGTAGAGAATGTAGATCTAGCTGGTCTGTTCTAATACAATAGAGAGAGTAGATCTAGCTGATCTGTCATAATATAATAGGGACAGTAGATCTATCTGGTCTGTCATAATATAATAGAGACAGTATATCTAGCTGGTCTGTCATAATGTAATAGAGACTTTAGATCTTGCTGGTCTGTCATAATATAGTAGAGACACTAGATTTAGCTGGTCTGTCATAATATAATAGATACAGTAGATCTAGCTGGTCTGTCATAATATAGTACAGACAGTAGATCTAGCTGGTCTTGCATAATATAATAGAGACAGTAGATCTAGCTGGTCTGTCATAAAATAGAAGAGACAGTAGATCTAGCTGCTCTATCGTAATATAGTAGAGAAGGGAGATCTATCTGGTCTATCATAACATAGTAGAGAAGGTAGATCTAGCTGGTCTCGCATAAAATGATAAAGACAGTAAATCTAGCTCGTCTGTCAAAATATAGTGCAGACAGTAGCTCTAGCAGGTCTGTCATAATGTAATAGAGACATTAGATCTAGCTGGTCTGTGATACTATAGAACGCACAGTAGATCTAGCTGGTCTGTCATAAATTAGTAGAGACAGTATATCTAGCTGGTCTGTCATAATGTAATAGAGACAGTAGTTCTAGCTGGTTTGTCATAATATAGTAGAGAATGTAGATATAGCTGGTCTGTTCTAATACAATAGAGACAGTAAATCTAGCTGGTCTGTCATACTATAGTAGAGACAGTAGATCTAGCAGGTCTGTCATAATATAACAGATACAGTAGATCTAGCTGGTCTGTCATAATATAGTAGAGACAGTAGCTCTAGCTGTTCTGTCATAGTATAATAGATAGTGTAGATCTTGCTGGTCTGTCATAGTAGAGTAGAGACTGTAGATCTGGCTGGTCTGTCATAATATAGTAGAGACATTAGATCTAGCTGGTCTGTGATACTATAGAACGCACAGTAGATCTAGCTGGTCTGTCATAAATTAGTAGAGACAGTATATCTAACTGGTCTGTAATAATATAATAGAGACAGTAGTTCTAGCTGGTCTGTCATAATATAGTAGAGAATGTAGATCTAGCTGGTCTGTTCTAATACAATAGAGACAGTAGATCTAGCTGGTCTGTCATAGTATAGTACAGACAGTAGATCTAGCTGGTCTGTCATAATATAATAGATACAGTAGATATAGCTGGTCTTTCATAGTATAATAGATAGAGTAGATCTTGCTGGTCTGTCATAGTAGAGTAGAGACTGTATATTTGGCTGGTCTGTCATAATATAGTAGAGACAGTAGATCTAGCTGGTCTGTCATAATATAATAGATACAGTAGATCTAGCTGGTCTGTCAAAATATAGTAGAGAGAGTAGATCTAGCTGGTCTGCCATAATATAGTAGGGATTGTAGATCTAGCTCGTCTGCCATAATATATTAGAGACAGTAGATCTAGCTGGTAAGTCATAAAATAATAGGGACAGTAGATCTATCTGGTCTGTCATAATATAATAGATACAGTAGATCTAGCTGGTCTGTCATAATATAATAGATACAGTAGATCTAGCTGGTCTGTCATAATATAATAGATAGAGTAGATATTGCTGGTCTGTCATAATATAATAAAGACAGTAGATATTGCAGGTCTGTCATAATATAATAAAGACAGTAGATCTAGCTGGTCTGTCATAATGTAATAGAGATAGTAGATCTAGCTGGTCTGTCATAATATAATAACGACAGTAAATCTAGCTTGTCTGTCAAAATATAGTACAGATAGTAGATCTAGCTCGTCTGTCATAATGTAATAGAGACATTAGATCTAGCTAGTCTGTGATACTATAGAACGCACAGTAGATCTTGCTGCTCTGTCATAATATAGTACAGACAGTAGATCTAGCTGGTCTGTCATAATATAGTAGAGACATTCGATCTATCTTGTCTGTCATAATATAATAGGGACAGTAGATATATCTGGTCTGTCATAATGTAATAGATACAGTAGATCTTGCTGGTCTGTCATAATATTATAGGGACATTAGGTCTTGCTGGTGTGTCATAATATAGTAGAGACAGTAGATCTAGCTTGTCTATCATAATATAATAGAGACAGTAGATCTAGCTGTCTGTCAAAATATAGTAGAGACAGTAGATCTACATGGTCTGACATAATATAGTAGGGACTGGAGATCTAGCTTGTCTGTCATAATATAATAGAGACAGTTGATCTAGCTGGTCTGTCATAATGTAATAAAGAAATAGATCTAGCTGGTCTTTCATAATATAGTAGAGAAAGTAGATCGAGCTGGTCTCGCATAATATAATAACGACAGTATATCTAGCTCTTCTGTCAAAATATAGTATAGGCAGTAGATTTGGCTGGTCTGTCGTAATATAATATAGACAGTAGATCTGTCTGGTCTGTCGTAATATAGTACAGGCAGTAGATCTAACTGGTCTGTAATAATATAATAGAGACAGAAGTTCTAGCTGGTCTGTCATAATATTGTAGAGAATGTAGATCTAGCTGGTCTGTCATAGTATAGTACGGACAGTAGATCTAGCTGGTCTGTCATAATATAATAGATACAGTAGATATAGCTGGTCTTTCATAGTATAATAGATAGAGTAGATCTTGCTGGTCTGCCATAGTAGAGTAGAGACTGTAGATTTGGCTGGTCTGTCATAATATAGTAGAGACAGTAGATCTCGCTTGTCTGTCATAATATAATAGATACAGTAGATCTAGCTGGTCTGTCAAAATATAGTAGAGAGAGTAGATCTAGCTGGTCTGCCATAATATAGTAGGGATTGTAGATCTAGCTCGTCTGCCATAATATATTAGAGACAGTAGATCTAGCTGGTAAGTCATAAAATAATAGGGACAGTAGATCTATCTGGTCTGTCATAATATAATAGAAACAGTAGATCTAGCTGGTCTGTCATAATATAATAGATAGAGTAGGTATTGCTGGTCTGTCATAATATAATAGAGACAGTAGATATTGCTGGTCTGTCATAATATAATAGAGACAGTAGATCTAGCTGGTCTGTCATAATGTAATAACGACAGTAAATCTAGCTCGTCTCTCAAAATATAGTACAGATAGTAGATCTAGCTCGTCTGTCATAATGTAATAGAGACATTAGATCTAGCTGGTCTGTGATACTATAGAACGCACAGTAGATCTAGCTGGTCTGTCATAATATAGTAGAGACATTCGATCTATCTTGTCTGTCATAATATAATAGAGACAGTAGATATATCTGTTCTGTCATAATATAATAGATACAGTAGATCTTGCTGGTCTTTCATAATATTATAGGGACATTAGGTCTTGCTGGTGTGTCATAATATAGTAGAGACAGTAGATCTAGCTGGTCAGGCATAATATAATAGATACAGTAGATCTAGCTCGTCTGTCATAATATAGTACAGACAGTAGATCTAGCTGGTCTGTCATAATATAGAAGAGACAGTAGATCTAGCTGGTCTGTCATAATATAGTAGAGACTGTAGTTCTGGCTGGTCTGTAGTAATATAATACAGACAGTAGATCTAGCTGGTCTGTCATAATATAATAGATAGAGTAGACCTAGCTGGTCTGTCATAATATAATAGGGACAGTAGATCTATCTGGTCTGTCATAATATAATAGAGACAGTAGATCTAGCTGGTCTGTCATAATGTAATAGAGACAGTAGATATTGCTGGTCTGTCATAATATAATAGATTCAGTAGATCAAGCTGGTCTGTCATAATATAGTACAGACAGTAGATCTAGCTGGTCTTGCATAATATAATAGAGACAGTAGATCTAGCTGGTCTGTCATAATATATTAGAGAAGGTAGATCTAGCTGGTCTGTTCTAATACAATAGAGACAGTAGATCTAGCTGGTCTGTCATAATATAGTAGAGACAGTAGATCTAGCTGGTCTGTCATAATATAGTAGAGACAGTAGATCTAGCTGGTCTGTCATCATATAGTAGAGACCGTAGATCTGGCTGGTCTGTCATAATATATTAGAGAGAGTAGATCTAGCTGGTCTGTTAAAATATGGTAGAGACAGTAGATCTAGTTTCTCTGTCATAATATAGTAGAGACAGTAGATCTATCTGGTCTGTCATAATATAATAGAGACAGTAGATCTACCTGGTCTGTCATAATATAATATATACAGTAGATCTAGCTGGTCTGTCATAATTTAATAGACACAGTAGATCTATCTGGTCTGTCATAATATATTAGAGAGAGTAAATCTAGCTGGACTTTTAAAATATAGTAGAGACAGTAGATCTAGTTGCTCTGTCATAATATAGTAGAGACAGTAGATCTAGCTGGTCTGTCATAATATAATAGGGACAGTAGATCTATCTGGTCTGTCATATTATAATAGAGACAGTAGATCTAGCTGGTCTGTCATAATGTAATAGAGACAGTAGATCTTGCTGGTCTGTCATAATATAGTAGATACAGTAGATCTAGCTGGTCTCTCATAAAATAGAAGAGACAGCAGATCTAGCTGCTCTATCGTAATATAGTAGAGAAGGTAGATCTATCTGGTCTATCATAACATAGTAGAGAAGGTAGATCTAGCTGGTCTCGCATAAAATGATAAAGACAGTAAATCTAGCTCGTCTGTCAAAATATAGTGCAGACAGTAGATCTAGCAGGTCTGTCATAATATAATAGATACAGTAGATCTAGCTGGTCTGTCATAGTATAATAGATAGAGTAGATCTTGCTGGTCTGTCATAGTGGAGTAGAGACTGTAGATCTGGCTGGTCTGTCATAATATAGTAGAGACAGTAGCTCTAGCTGGTCTGTCATAATATAGTAGAGACTGTAGATCTTGCTGGTCTGTCATAATATAACAGGGACAGTAGATCTATCTGGTCTGTCATAATATATTAGAGACAGTAGATCTAGCTGGTCTGTCATAATTTAATAGATACAGTATATCTAGCTGGTCTGGCATAATATAGTAGAGACAGTAGATCTATCTGGTCTGTCATAATATATTAGAGACAGTAGATCTAGCTGGTCTGTCATAATTTAATAGATACAGTAGATCTAGCTGGTCTGTCATAATATAGTAGAGACACTTGATCTAGCTGGTCTGTCATAATATAATAGAGACAGTAGATCTAGCTGGTCTGTCATAATATAAAAGAGATAGTAGATCTAGCTGATCTTTCATAATATAGGAGAGACAGTAGATCTGGCTGGTCTGTCATAATATAGTAGAGACAGTAGCTCTAGCTAGTCTGTCATAATTTAATAGATACAGTAGATCTAGCTGGTCTGTCATAATATAGTAGAGACACTTGATCTAGCTGGTCTGTCATAATATAATAGAGACAGTAGATCTAGCTGGTCTGTCATAATATAAAAGAGATAGTAGATCTAGCTGATCTTTCATAATATAGGAGTGACAGTAGATCTGGCTGGTCTGTCATAATATAGTAGAGACAGTAGCTCTAGCTGGTCTGTCATAATATAGTAGAGACTGTAGATCTAGCTGGTCTGTCATAATATAATAGGGACAGTAGATCTATCTGGTCTGTCATAATATATTAGCGACAGTAGATCTAGCTGGTCTGTCATAATGTAATAGAGACATTAGATCTAGCTGGTCTGTGATACTATAGAACGCACAGTAGATCTAGCTTGTCTGTCATAATATAGTAGAGACAGTAGCTCTAGCTGGTCTGTCATAATATAGTAGAGACTGTAGATCTAGCTGGTCTGTCATAATATAGTAGAGAAAGTAGCTCTAGCTGGTCTGTCATAATATAGTAGAGACTGTAGATCTATCTGGTCTGTCATAATATATTAGCGACAGTAGATCTAGCTGGTGTGTCATAATTTAATAGGTACAGTATATCTAGCTGGTCTGGAATAATATAGTAGAGACAGTAGATCTATCTGGTCTGTCATAATATATTAGAGACAGTAGATCTAGCTGGTCTCTCATAATTTAATAGATACAGTAGATCTAGCTGGTCTGTCATAATATAGTAGAGACACTTGATCTAGCTGGTCTGTCATAATATAATAGAGACAGTAGATCTAGCTGGTCTGTCATAATATAGAAGAGATAGTAGATCTAGCTGGTCTGTCATCATATAGTAGAGACCGTAGATCTGGCTGGTCTGTCATAATATATTAGAGAGAGTAGATCTAGCTGGTCTGTTAAAATATGGTAGAGACAGTAGATCTAGTTTCTCTGTCATAATATAGTAGAGACAGTAGATCTATCTGGTCTGTCATAATATAATAGAGACAGTAGATCTACCTGGTCTGTCATAATATAATAGATACAGTAGATCTAGCTGGTCTGTCATAATTTAATAGACACAGTAGATCTATCTGGTCTGTCATAATATATTAGAGAGAGTAAATCTAGCTGGTCTTTTAAAATATAGTAGAGACAGTAGATCTAGTTGCTCTGTCATAATATAGTAGAGACAGTAGATCTAGCTGGTCTGTCATAATATAATAGGGACAGTAGATCTATCTGGTCTGTCATATTATAATAGAGACAGTAGATCTAGCTGGTCTGTCATAATGTAATAGAGACAGTAGATCTTGCTGGTCTGTCATAATATAGTAGATACAGTAGATCTAGCTGGTCTCTCATAAAATAGAAGAGACAGCAGATCTAGCTGCTCTATCGTAATATAGTAGAGAAGGTAGATCTATCTGGTCTATCATAACATAGTAGAGAAGGTAGATCTAGCTGGTCTCGCATAAAATGATAAAGACAGTAAATCTAGCTCGTCTGTCAAAATATAGTGCAGACAGTAGATCTAGCAGGTCTGTCATAATATAATAGATACAGTAGATCTAGCTGGTCTGTCATAGTATAATAGATAGAGTAGATCTTGCTGGTCTGTCATAGTGGAGTAGAGACTGTAGATCTGGCTGGTCTGTCATAATATAGTAGAGACAGTAGCTCTAGCTGGTCTGTCATAATATAGTAGAGACTGTAGATCTAGCTGGTCTGTCATAATATAACAGGGACAGTAGATCTATCTGGTCTGTCATAATATATTAGAGACAGTAGATCTAGCTGGTCTGTCATAATTTAATAGATACAGTATATCTAGCTGGTCTGGCATAATATAGTAGAGACAGTAGATCTATCTGGTCTGTCATAATATATTAGAGACAGTAGATCTAGCTGGTCTGTCATAATTTAATAGATACAGTAGATCTAGCTGGTCTGTCATAATATAGTAGAGACACTTGATCTAGCTGGTCTGTCATAATATAATAGAGACAGTAGATCTAGCTGGTCTGTCATAATATAAAAGAGATAGTAGATCTATCTGATCTTTCATAATATAGGAGAGACAGTAGATCTGGCTGGTCTGTCATAATATAGTAGAGACAGTAGCTCTAGCTAGTCTGTCATAATTTAATAGATACAGTAGATCTAGCTGGTCAGTCATAATATATTAGAGACAGTAGATCTAGCTGGTCTCTCATAATTTAATAGATACAGTAGATCTAGCTGGTCTGTCATAATATAGTAGAGACACTTGATCTAGCTGGTCTGTCATAATATAATAGAGACAGTAGATCTAGCTGGTCTGTCATAATATAGAAGAGATAGTAGATCTAGCTGGTCTGTCATCATATAGTAGAGACCGTAGATCTGGCTGGTCTGTCATAATATATTAGAGAGAGTAGATCTAGCTGGTCTGTTAAAATATAGTAGAGACAGTAGCTCTAGTTGCTCTGTCATAATATAGTAGAGACAGTAGATCTAGCTGGTCTGTCATAATATAATAGGGACAGTAGATCTATCTGGTCTGTCATATTATAATAGAGACAGTAGATCTAGCTGGTCTGTCATAATGTAATAGAGACAGTAGATCTTGCTGGTCTGTCATAATATAGTAGATACAGTAGATCTAGCTGGTCTCTCATAAAATAGAAGAGACAGCAGATCTAGCTGCTCTATCGTAATATAGTAGAGAAGGTAGATCTATCTGGTCTATCATAACATAGTAGAGAAGGTAGATCTAGCTGGTCTCGCATAAAATGATAAAGACAGTAAATCTAGCTCGTCTGTCAAAATATAGTGCAGACAGTAGATCTAGCAGGTCTGTCATAATATAATAGATACAGTAGATCTAGCTGGTCTGTCATAGTATAATAGATAGAGTAGATCTTGCTGGTCTGTCATAGTGGAGTAGAGACTGTAGATCTGGCTGGTCTGTCATAATATAGTAGAGACAGTAGCTCTAGCTGGTCTGTCATAATATAGTAGAGACTGTAGATCTAGCTGGTCTGTCATAATATAACAGGGACAGTAGATCTATCTGGTCTGTCATAATATATTAGAGACAGTAGATCTAGCTGGTCTGTCATAATTTAATAGATACAGTATATCTAGCTGGTCTGGCATAATATAGTAGAGACAGTAGATCTGTCTGGTCTGTCATAATATATTAGAGACAGTAGATCTAGCTGGTCTGTCATAATTTAATAGATACAGTAGATCTAGCTGGTCTGTCATAATATAGTAGAGACACTTGATCTAGCTGGTCTGTCATAATATAATAGAGACAGTAGATCTAGCTGGTCTGTCATAATATAAAAGAGATAGTAGATCTAGCTGATCTTTCATAATATAGGAGAGACAGTAGATCTGGCTGGTCTGTCATAATATAGTAGAGACAGTAGCTCTAGCTAGTCTGTCATAATTTAATAGATACAGTAGATCTAGCTGGTCTGTCATAATATAGTAGAGACACTTGATCTAGCTGGTCTGTCATAATATAATAGAGACAGTAGATCTAGCTGGTCTGTCATAATATAAAAGAGATAGTAGATCTAGCTGATCTTTCATAATATAGGAGTGACAGTAGATCTGGCTGGTCTGTCATAATATAGTAGAGACAGTAGCTCTAGCTGGTCTGTCATAATATAGTAGAGACTGTAGATCTAGCTGGTCTGTCATAATATAATAGGGACAGTAGATCTATCTGGTCTGTCATAATATATTAGCGACAGTAGATCTAGCTGGTCTGTCATAATGTAATAGAGACATTAGATCTAGCTGGTCTGTGATACTATAGAACGCACAGTAGATCTAGCTGGTCTGTCATAAATTAGTAGATACAGTAGATCTAGCTTGTCTGTCATAATATAGTAGAGACAGTAGCTCTAGCTGGTCTGTCATAATATAGTAGAGAAAGTAGCTCTAGCTGGTCTGTCATAATATAGTAGAGACTGTAGATCTATCTGGTCTGTCATAATATATTAGCGACAGTAGATCTAGCTGGTGTGTCATAATTTAATAGATACAGTATATCTAGCTGGTCTGGAATAATATAGTAGAGACAGTAGATCTATCTGGTCTGTCATAATATATTAGAGACAGTAGATCTAGCTGGTCTCTCATAATTTAATAGATACAGTAGATCTAGCTGGTCTGTCATAATATAGTAGAGACACTTGATCTAGCTGGTCTGTCATAATATAATAGAGACAGTAGATCTAGCTGGTCTGTCATAATATAGAAGAGATAGTAGATCTAGCTGGTCTGTCATCATATAGTAGAGACCGTAGATCTGGCTGGTCTGTCATAATATATTAGAGAGAGTAGATCTAGCTGGTCTGTTAAAATATGGTAGAGACAGTAGATCTAGTTTCTCTGTCATAATATAGTAGAGACAGTAGATCTATCTGGTCTGTCATAATATAATAGAGACAGTAGATCTACCTGGTCTGTCATAATATAATAGATACAGTAGATCTAGCTGGTCTGTCATAATTTAATAGACACAGTAGATCTATCTGGTCTGTCATAATATATTAGAGAGAGTAAATCTAGCTGGTCTTTTAAAATATAGTAGAGACAGTAGATCTAGTTGCTCTGTCATAATATAGTAGAGACAGTAGATCTAGCTGGTCTGTCATAATATAATAGGGACAGTAGATCTATCTGGTCTGTCATATTATAATAGAGACAGTAGATCTAGCTGGTCTGTCATAATGTAATAGAGACAGTAGATCTTGCTGGTCTGTCATAATATAGTAGATACAGTAGATCTAGCTGGTCTCTCATGAAATAGAAGAGACAGCAGATCTAGCTGCTCTATCGTAATATAGTAGAGAAGGTAGATCTATCTGGTCTATCATAACATAGTAGAGAAGGTAGATCTAGCTGGTCTCGCATAAAATGATAAAGACAGTAAATCTAGCTCGTCTGTCAAAATATAGTGCAGACAGTAGATCTAGCAGGTCTGTCATAATTTAATAGATACAGTAGATCTAGCTGGTCTGTCATAATATAGTAGAGACACTTGATCTAGCTGGTCTGTCATAATATAATAGAGACAGTAGATCTAGCTGGTCTGTCATAATATAGAAGAGATAGTAGATCTAGCTGGTCTGTCATCATATAGTAGAGACCGTAGATCTGGCTGGTCTGTCATAATATATTAGAGAGAGTAGATCTAGCTGGTCTGTTAAAATATGGTAGAGACAGTAGATCTAGTTTCTCTGTCATAATATAGTAGAGACAGTAGATCTATCTGGTCTGTCATAATATAATAGAGACAGTAGATCTACCTGGTCTGTCATAATATAATAGATACAGTAGATCTAGCTGGTCTGTCATAATTTAATAGACACAGTAGATCTATCTGGTCTGTCATAATATATTAGAGAGAGTAAATCTAGCTGGTCTTTTAAAATATAGTAGAGACAGTAGATCTAGTTGCTCTGTCATAATATAGTAGAGACAGTAGATCTAGCTGGTCTGTCATAATATAATAGGGACAGTAGATCTATCTGGTCTGTCATATTATAATAGAGACAGTAGATCTAGCTGGTCTGTCATAATGTAATAGAGACAGTAGATCTTGCTGGTCTGTCATAATATAGTAGATACAGTAGATCTAGCTGGTCTCTCATGAAATAGAAGAGACAGCAGATCTAGCTGCTCTATCGTAATATAGTAGAGAAGGTAGATCTATCTGGTCTATCATAACATAGTAGAGAAGGTAGATCTAGCTGGTCTCGCATAAAATGATAAAGACAGTAAATCTAGCTCGTCTGTCAAAATATAGTGCAGACAGTAGATCTAGCAGGTCTGTCATAATATAATAGATACAGTAGATCTAGCTGGTCTGTCATAGTATAATAGATAGAGTAGATCTTGCTGGTCTGTCATAGTGGAGTAGAGACTGTAGATCTGGCTGGTCTGTCATAATATAGTAGAGACAGTAGCTCTAGCTGGTCTGTCATAATATAGTAGAGACTGTAGATCTAGCTGGTCTGTCATAATATAACAGGGACAGTAGATCTATCTGGTCTGTCATAATATATTAGAGACAGTAGATCTAGCTGGTCTGTCATAATTTAATAGATACAGTATATCTAGCTGGTCTGGCATAATATAGTAGAGACAGTAGATCTATCTGGTCTGTCATAATATATTAGAGACAGTAGATCTAGCTGGTCTGTCATAATTTAATAGATACAGTAGATCTGGCTGGTCTGTCATAATATAGTAGAGACACTTGATCTAGCTGGTCTGTCATAATATAATAGAGACAGTAGATCTAGCTGGTCTGTCATAATATAAAAGAGATAGTAGATCTATCTGATCTTTCATAATATAGGAGAGACAGTAGATCTGGCTGGTCTGTCATAATATAGTAGAGACAGTAGCTCTAGCTAGTCTGTCATAATTTAATAGATACAGTAGATCTAGCTGGTCTGTCATAATATATTAGAGACAGTAGATCTAGCTGGTCTCTCATAATTTAATAGATACAGTAGATCTATCTGGTCTGTCATAATATATTAGAGAGAGTAAATCTAGCTGGTCTTTTAAAATATAGTAGAGACAGTAGATCTAGTTGCTCTGTCATAATATAGTAGAGACAGTAGATCTATCTGGTCTGTCATAATATAATAGAGACAGTAGATCTACCTGGTCTGTCATAATATAATAGATACAGTAGATCTAGCTGGTCTGTCATAATTTAATAGACACAGTAGATCTATCTGGTCTGTCATAATATATTAGAGAGAGTAAATCTAGCTGGTCTTTTAAAATATAGTAGAGACAGTAGATCTAGTTGCTCTGTCATAATATAGTAGAGACAGTAGATCTAGCTGGTCTGTCATAATATAATAGGGACAGTAGATCTATCTGGTCTGTCATATTATAATAGAGACAGTAGATCTAGCTGGTCTGTCATAATGTAATAGAGACAGTAGATCTTGCTGGTCTGTCATAATATAGTAGATACAGTAGATCTAGCTGGTCTCTCATGAAATAGAAGAGACAGCAGATCTAGCTGCTCTATCGTAATATAGTAGAGAAGGTAGATCTATCTGGTCTATCATAACATAGTAGAGAAGGTAGATCTAGCTGGTCTCGCATAAAATGATAAAGACAGTAAATCTAGCTCGTCTGTCAAAATATAGTGCAGACAGTAGATCTAGCAGGTCTGTCATAATTTAATAGATACAGTAGATCTAGCTGGTCTGTCATAATATAGTAGAGACACTTGATCTAGCTGGTCTGTCATAATATAATAGAGACAGTAGATCTAGCTGGTCTGTCATAATATAGAAGAGATAGTAGATCTAGCTGGTCTGTCATCATATAGTAGAGACCGTAGATCTGGCTGGTCTGTCATAATATATTAGAGAGAGTAGATCTAGCTGGTCTGTTAAAATATGGTAGAGACAGTAGATCTAGTTTCTCTGTCATAATATAGTAGAGACAGTAGATCTATCTGGTCTGTCATAATATAATAGAGACAGTAGATCTACCTGGTCTGTCATAATATAATAGATACAGTAGATCTAGCTGGTCTGTCATAATTTAATAGACACAGTAGATCTATCTGGTCTGTCATAATATATTAGAGAGAGTAAATCTAGCTGGTCTTTTAAAATATAGTAGAGACAGTAGATCTAGTTGCTCTGTCATAATATAGTAGAGACAGTAGATCTAGCTGGTCTGTCATAATATAATAGGGACAGTAGATCTATCTGGTCTGTCATATTATAATAGAGACAGTAGATCTAGCTGGTCTGTCATAATGTAATAGAGACAGTAGATCTTGCTGGTCTGTCATAATATAGTAGATACAGTAGATCTAGCTGGTCTCTCATGAAATAGAAGAGACAGCAGATCTAGCTGCTCTATCGTAATATAGTAGAGAAGGTAGATCTATCTGGTCTATCATAACATAGTAGAGAAGGTAGATCTAGCTGGTCTCGCATAAAATGATAAAGACAGTAAATCTAGCTCGTCTGTCAAAATATAGTGCAGACAGTAGATCTAGCAGGTCTGTCATAATATAATAGATACAGTAGATCTAGCTGGTCTGTCATAGTATAATAGATAGAGTAGATCTTGCTGGTCTGTCATAGTGGAGTAGAGACTGTAGATCTGGCTGGTCTGTCATAATATAGTAGAGACAGTAGCTCTAGCTGGTCTGTCATAATATAGTAGAGACTGTAGATCTAGCTGGTCTGTCATAATATAACAGGGACAGTAGATCTATCTGGTCTGTCATAATATATTAGAGACAGTAGATCTAGCTGGTCTGTCATAATTTAATAGATACAGTATATCTAGCTGGTCTGGCATAATATAGTAGAGACAGTAGATCTATCTGGTCTGTCATAATATATTAGAGACAGTAGATCTAGCTGGTCTGTCATAATTTAATAGATACAGTAGATCTAGCTGGTCTGTCATAATATAGTAGAGACACTTGATCTAGCTGGTCTGTCATAATATAATAGAGACAGTAGATCTAGCTGGTCTGTCATAATATAAAAGAGATAGTAGATCTATCTGATCTTTCATAATATAGGAGAGACAGTAGATCTGGCTGGTCTGTCATAATATAGTAGAGACAGTAGCTCTAGCTAGTCTGTCATAATTTAATAGATACAGTAGATCTAGCTGGTCTGTCATAATATATTAGAGACAGTAGATCTAGCTGGTCTCTCATAATTTAATAGATACAGTAGATCTATCTGGTCTGTCATAATATATTAGAGAGAGTAAATCTAGCTGGTCTTTTAAAATATAGTAGAGACAGTAGATCTAGTTGCTCTGTCATAATATAGTAGAGACAGTAGATCTATCTGGTCTGTCATAATATAATAGAGACAGTAGATCTACCTGGTCTGTCATAATATAATAGATACAGTAGATCTAGCTGGTCTGTCATAATTTAATAGACACAGTAGATCTATCTGGTCTGTCATAATATATTAGAGAGAGTAAATCTAGCTGGTCTTTTAAAATATAGTAGAGACAGTAGATCTAGTTGCTCTGTCATAATATAGTAGAGACAGTAGATCTAGCTGGTCTGTCATAATATAATAGGGACAGTAGATCTATCTGGTCTGTCATATTATAATAGAGACAGTAGATCTAGCTGGTCTGTCATAATGTAATAGAGACAGTAGATCTTGCTGGTCTGTCATAATATAGTAGATACAGTAGATCTAGCTGGTCTCTCATAAAATAGAAGAGACAGCAGATCTAGCTGCTCTATCGTAATATAGTAGAGAAGGTAGATCTATCTGGTCTATCATAACATAGTAGAGAAGGTAGATCTAGCTGGTCTCGCATAAAATGATAAAGATAGTAAATCTAGCTCGTCTGTCAAAATATAGTGCAGACAGTAGATCTAGCAGGTCTGTCATAATATAATAGATACAGTAGATCTAGCTGGTCTGTCATAGTATAATAGATAGAGTAGATCTTGCTGGTCTGTCATAGTGGAGTAGAGACTGTAGATCTGGCTGGTCTGTCATAATATAGTAGAGACAGTAGCTCTAGCTGGTCTGTCATAATATAGTAGAGACTGTAGATCTAGCTGGTCTGTCATAATATAACAGGGACAGTAGATCTATCTGGTCTGTCATAATATATTAGAGACAGTAGATCTAGCTGGTCTGTCATAATTTAATAGATACAGTAGATCTAGCTGGTCTGTCATAATATAGTAGAGACACTTGATCTAGCTGGTCTGTCATAATATAATAGAGACAGTAGATCTAGCTGGTCTGTCATAATATAAAAGAGATAGTAGATCTATCTGATCTTTCATAATATAGGAGAGACAGTAGATCTGGCTGGTCTGTCATAATATAGTAGAGACAGTAGCTCTAGCTAGTCTGTCATAATTTAATAGATACAGTAGATCTAGCTGGTCTGTCATAATATATTAGAGACAGTAGATCTAGCTGGTCTCTCATAATTTAATAGATACAGTAGATCTAGCTGGTCTGTCATAATATAGTAGAGACACTTGATCTAGCTGGTCTGTCATAATATAATAGAGACAGTAGATCTAGCTGGTCTGTCATAATATAGAAGAGATAGTAGATCTAGCTGGTCTGTCATCATATAGTAGAGACCGTAGATCTGGCTGGTCTGTCATAATATATTAGAGAGAGTAGATCTAGCTGGTCTGTTAAAATATGGTAGAGACAGTAGATCTAGTTTCTCTGTCATAATATAGTAGAGACAGTAGATCTATCTGGTCTGTCATAATATAATAGAGACAGTAGATCTACCTGGTCTGTCATAATATAATAGATACAGTAGATCTAGCTTGTCTGTCATAATTTAATAGACACAGTAGATCTATCTGGTCTGTCATAATATATTAGAGAGAGTAAATCTAGCTGGTCTTTTAAAATATAGTAGAGACAGTAGATCTAGTTGCTCTGTCATAATATAGTAGAGACAGTAGATCTAGCTGGTCTGTCATAATATAATAGGGACAGTAGATCTATCTGGTCTGTCATATTATAATAGAGACAGTAGATCTAGCTGGTCTGTCATAATGTAATAGAGACAGTAGATCTTGCTGGTCTGTCATAATATAGTAGATACAGTAGATCTAGCTGGTCTCTCATGAAATAGAAGAGACAGCAGATCTAGCTGCTCTATCGTAATATAGTAGAGAAGGTAGATCTATCTGGTCTATCATAACATAGTAGAGAAGGTAGATCTAGCTGGTCTCGCATAAAATGATAAAGACAGTAAATCTAGCTCGTCTGTCAAAATATAGTGCAGACAGTAGATCTAGCAGGTCTGTCATAATATAATAGATACAGTAGATCTAGCTGGTCTGTCATAGTATAATAGATAGAGTAGATCTTGCTGGTCTGTCATAGTGGAGTAGAGACTGTAGATCTGGCTGGTCTGTCATAATATAGTAGAGACAGTAGCTCTAGCTGGTCTGTCATAATATCGTAGAGACTGTAGATCTAGCTGGTCTGTCATAATATAACAGGGACAGTAGATCTATCTGGTCTGTCATAATATATTAGAGACAGTAGATCTAGCTGGTCTGTCATAATTTCATAGATACAGTATATCTAGCTGGTCTGGCATAATATAGTAGAGACAGTAGATCTATCTGGTCTGTCATAATATATTAGAGACAGTAGATCTAGCTGGTCTGTCATAATTTAATAGATACAGTAGATCTAGCTGGTCTGTCATAATATAGTAGAGACACTTGATCTAGCTGGTCTGTCATAATATAATAGAGACAGTAGATCTAGCTGGTCTGTCATAATATAAAAGAGATAGTAGATCTAGCTGATCTTTCATAATATAGGAGAGACAGTAGATCTGGCTGGTCTGTCATAATATAGTAGAGACAGTAGCTCTAGCTAGTCTGTCATAATTTAATAGATACAGTAGATCTAGCTGGTCTGTCATAATATAGTAGAGACACTTGATCTAGCTGGTCTGTCATAATATAATAGAGACAGTAGATCTAGCTGGTCTGTCATAATATAAAAGAGATAGTAGATCTAGCTGATCTTTCATAATATAGGAGTGACAGTAGATCTGGCTGGTCTGTCATAATATAGTAGAGACAGTAGCTCTAGCTGGTCTGTCATAATATAGTAGAGACTGTAGATCTAGCTGGTCTGTCATAATATAATAGGGACAGTAGATCTATCTGGTCTGTCATAATATATTAGCGACAGTAGATCTAGCTGGTCTGTCATAATGTAATAGAGACATTAGATCTAGCTGGTCTGTGATACTATAGAACGCACAGTAGATCTAGCTGGTCTGTCATAAATTAGTAGATACAGTAGATCTAGCTTGTCTGTCATAATATAGTAGAGACAGTAGCTCTAGCTGGTCTGTCATAATATAGTAGAGACTGTAGATCTAGCTGGTCTGTCATAATATAGTAGAGAAAGTAGCTCTAGCTGGTCTGTCATAATATAGTAGAGACTGTAGATCTATCTGGTCTGTCATAATATATTAGCGACAGTAGATCTAGCTGGTGTGTCATAATTTAATAGATACAGTATATCTAGCTGGTCTGGAATAATATAGTAGAGACAGTAGATCTATCTGGTCTGTCATAATATATTAGAGACAGTAGATCTAGCTGGTCTCTCATAATTTAATAGATACAGTAGATCTAGCTGGTCTGTCATAATATAGTAGAGACACTTGATCTAGCTGGTCTGTCATAATATAATAGAGACAGTAGATCTAGCTGGTCTGTCATAATATAGAAGAGATAGTAGATCTAGCTGGTCTGTCATCATATAGTAGAGACCGTAGATCTGGCTGGTCTGTCATAATATATTAGAGAGAGTAGATCTAGCTGGTCTGTTAAAATATGGTAGAGACAGTAGATCTAGTTTCTCTGTCATAATATAGTAGAGACAGTAGATCTATCTGGTCTGTCATAATATAATAGAGACAGTAGATCTACCTGGTCTGTCATAATATAATAGATACAGTAGATCTAGCTGGTCTGTCATAATTTAATAGACACAGTAGATCTATCTGGTCTGTCATAATATATTAGAGAGAGTAAATCTAGCTGGTCTTTTAAAATATAGTAGAGACAGTAGATCTAGTTGCTCTGTCATAATATAGTAGAGACAGTAGATCTAGCTGGTCTGTCATAATATAATAGGGACAGTAGATCTATCTGGTCTGTCATATTATAATAGAGACAGTAGATCTAGCTGGTCTGTCATAATGTAATAGAGACAGTAGATCTTGCTGGTCTGTCATAATATAGTAGATACAGTAGATCTAGCTGGTCTCTCATAAAATAGAAGAGACAGCAGATCTAGCTGCTCTATCGTAATATAGTAGAGAAGGTAGATCTATCTGGTCTATCATAACATAGTAGAGAAGGTAGATCTAGCTGGTCTCGCATAAAATGATAAAGACAGTAAATCTAGCTCGTCTGTCAAAATATAGTGCAGACAGTAGATCTAGCAGGTCTGTCATAATATAATAGATACAGTAGATCTCGCTGGTCTGTCATAGTATAATAGATAGAGTAGATCTTGCTGGTCTGTCATAGTGGAGTAGAGACTGTAGATCTAGCTGGTCTGTCATAATATAGTAGAGACAGTAGCTCTAGCTGGTCTGTTATAATATAGTAGAGACTGTAGATCTAGCTGGTCTGTCATAATATAACAGGGACAGTAGATCTATCTGGTCTGTCATAATATATTAGAGACGGTAGATCTAGCTGGTCTGTCATAATTTCATAGATACAGTATATCTAGCTGGTCTGGCATAATATAGTAGAGACAGTAGATCTATCTGGTCTGTCATAATATATTAGAGACAGTAGATCTAGCTGGTCTGTCATAATTTAATAGATACAGTAGATCTAGCTGGTCTGTCATAATATAGTAGAGACACTTGATCTAGCTGGTCTGTCATAATATAATAGAGACAGTAGATCTAGCTGGTCTGTCATAATATAAAAGAGATAGTAGATCTAGCTGATCTTTCATAATATAGGAGAGACAGTAGATCTGGCTGGTCTGTCATAATATAGTAGAGACAGTAGCTCTAGCTAGTCTGTCATAATTTAATAGATACAGTAGATCTAGCTGGTCTGTCATAATATAGTAGAGACACTTGATCTAGCTGGTCTGTCATAATATAATAGAGACAGTAGATCTAGCTGGTCTGTCATAATATAAAAGAGATAGTAGATCTAGCTGATCT
The DNA here is from genome assembly GCF_045791955.1 of Oncorhynchus clarkii lewisi. Classification (NCBI taxonomy): domain Eukaryota; kingdom Metazoa; phylum Chordata; class Actinopteri; order Salmoniformes; family Salmonidae; genus Oncorhynchus; species Oncorhynchus clarkii. The sequence continues at coordinate 127,797 of NW_027261095.1, forward strand.
TTCATAATATAGGAGTGACAGTAGATCTGGCTGGTCTGTCATAATATAGTAGAGACAGTAGCTCTAGCTGGTCTGTCATAATATAGTAGAGACTGTAGATCTAGCTGGTCTGTCATAATATAATAGGGACAGTAGATCTATCTGGTCTGTCATAATATATTAGCGACAGTAGATCTAGCTGGTATGTCATAATGTAATAGAGACATTAGATCTAGCTGGTCTGTGATACTATAGAACGCACAGTAGATCTAGCTGGTCTGTCATGAATTAGTAGATACAGTAGATCTAGCTTGTCTGTCATAATATAGTAGAGACAGTAGCTCTAGCTGGTCTGTCATAATATAGTAGACTGTAGATCTAGCTGGTCTGTCATAATATAGTAGAGAAAGTAGCTCTAGCTGGTCTGTCATAATATAGTAGAGACTGTAGATCTATCTGGTCTGTCATAATATATTAGTGACAGTAGATCTAGCTGGTGTGTCATAATTTAATAGATACAGTATATCTAGCTGGTCTGGAATAATATAGTAGAGACAGTAGATCTATCTGGTCTGTCATAATATATTAGAGACAGTAGATCTAGCTGGTCTCTCATCATTTAATAGATACAGTAGATCTAGCTGGTCTGTCATAATATAGTAGAGACACTTGATCTAGCTGGTCTGTCATAATATAATAGAGACAGTAGATCTAGCTGGTCTGTCATAATATAGAAGAGATTGTAGATCTAGCTGATCTTTCATAATATAGGAGAGAAGGTAGATCTGGCTGGTCTGTCATAATATAGTAGAGACAGTAGATCTAGCTGGTCTGTCATAATATAGTAGAGACACTTAATCTAGCTGGTCTGTCATAATATAATAGAGACAGTAGATCTAGCTGGTCTGTCATAATATAAAAGAGATAGTAGATCTAGCTGATCTTTCATAATATAGGAGAGACAGTAGATCTGGCTGGTCTGTCATAATATAGTAGAGACAGTAGCTCTAGCTGGTCTGTCATAATATAATATTGACAGTAGATCTAGCTGGTCTGTCATAATATAATAGAGACAGTAGATCTATCTGGTCTGTCATAATATAATAGAGACAGTAGATCTAGCTGGTCTGTCATAATGTAATAGAGAGAGTAGATCTTGCTGGTCTGTCATAATATAATAGATACAGTAGATCAAGCTGGTCTGTCATAATATAGTACAGACAGTAGATCTAGCTGGTCTTGCAAAATATAATAGAGACAGTAGATCTAGCAGGTCTGTCATAATATATTAGAGAAGGTAGATCTAGCTGGTCTGTTCTAATACAATAGAGACAGTAGATCTAGCTGGTCTGTCATAATATAGTAGAGACACTTGATCTAGCTGCTCTGTCATAATATAATAGAGACAGTAGATCTAGCTGGTCTGTCATAATATAAAAGAGATAGTAGATCTAGCTGATCTTTCATAATATAGGAGAGACAGTAGATCTGGCTGGTCTGTCATAATATAGTAGAGACAGTAGCTCTAGCTGGTCTGTCATAATATAATATTGACAGTAGATCTAGCTGGTCTGTCATAATATAATAGAGACATTAGATCTAGCTGGTCTGTGATACTATAGAACGCACAGTAGATCTAGCTGGTCTGTCATAAATTAGTAGATACAGTAGATCTAGCTTGTCTGTCATAATATAGTAGAGACAGTAGCTCTAGCTGGTCTGTCATAATATAGTAGAGACTGTAGATCTAGCTGGTCTGTCATAATATAGTAGAGAAAGTAGCTCTAGCTGGTCTGTCATAATATAGTAGAGACTGTAGATCTATCTGGTCTGTCATAATATATTAGCGACAGTAGATCTAGCTGGTGTGTCATAATTTAATAGATACAGTATATCTAGCTGGTCTGGAATAATATAGTAGAGACAGTAGATCTATCTGGTCTGTCATAATATATTAGAGACAGTAGATCTAGCTGGTCTCTCATAATTTAATAGATACAGTAGATCTAGCTGGTCTGTCATAATATAGTAGAGACACTTGATCTAGCTGGTCTGTCATAATATAATAGATACAGTAGATCTAGCTGGTCTGTCATAATATAGAAGAGATAGTAGATCTAGCTGGTCTGTCATCATATAGTAGAGACCGTAGATCTGGCTGGTCTGTCATAATATATTAGAGAGAGTAGATCTAGCTGGTCTGTTAAAATATGGTAGAGACAGTAGATCTAGTTTCTCTGTCATAATATAGTAGAGACAGTAGATCTATCTGGTCTGTCATAATATAATAGAGACAGTAGATCTACCTGGTCTGTCATAATATAATAGATACAGTAGATCTAGCTGGTCTGTCATAATTTAATAGACACAGTAGATCTATCTGGTCTGTCATAATATATTAGAGAGAGTAAATCTAGCTGGTCTTTTAAAATATAGTAGAGACAGTAGATCTAGTTGCTCTGTCATAATATAGTAGAGACAGTAGATCTAGCTGGTCTGTCATAATATAATAGGGACAGTAGATCTATCTGGTCTGTCATATTATAATAGAGACAGTAGATCTAGCTGGTCTGTCATAATGTAATAGAGACAGTAGATCTTGCTGGTCTGTCATAATATAGTAGATACAGTAGATCTAGCTGGTCTCTCATAAAATAGAAGAGACAGCAGATCTAGCTGCTCTATCGTAATATAGTAGAGAAGGTAGATCTATCTGGTCTATCATAACATAGTAGAGAAGGTAGATCTAGCTGGTCTCGCATAAAATGATAAAGACAGTAAATCTAGCTCGTCTGTCAAAATATAGTGCAGACAGTAGATCTAGCAGGTCTGTCATAATATAATAGATACAGTAGATCTCGCTGGTCTGTCATAGTATAATAGATAGAGTAGATCTTGCTGGTCTGTCATAGTGGAGTAGAGACTGTAGATCTGGCTGGTCTGTCATAATATAGTAGAGACAGTAGCTCTAGCTGGTCTGTTATAATATAGTAGAGACTGTAGATCTAGCTGGTCTGTCATAATATAACAGGGACAGTAGATCTATCTGGTCTGTCATAATATATTAGAGACAGTAGATCTAGCTGGTCTGTCATAATTTAATAGATACAGTATATCTAGCTGGTCTGGCATAATATAGTAGAGACAGTAGATCTATCTGGTCTGTCATAATATATTAGAGACAGTAGATCTAGCTGGTCTGTCATAATTTAATAGATACAGTAGATCTAGCTGGTCTGTCATAATATAGTAGAGACACTTGATCTAGCTGGTCTGTCATAATATAATAGAGACAGTAGATCTAGCTGGTCTGTCATAATATAAAAGAGATAGTAGATCTAGCTGATCTTTCATAATATAGGAGAGACAGTAGATCTGGCTGGTCTGTCATAATATAGTAGAGACAGTAGCTCTAGCTAGTCTGTCATAATTTAATAGATACAGTAGATCTAGCTGGTCTGTCATAATATAGTAGAGACACTTGATCTAGCTGGTCTGTCATAATATAATAGAGACAGTAGATCTAGCTGGTCTGTCATAATATAAAAGAGATAGTAGATCTAGCTGATCTTTCATAATATAGGAGTGACAGTAGATCTGGCTGGTCTGTCATAATATAGTAGAGACAGTAGCTCTAGCTGGTCTGTCATAATATAGTAGAGACTGTAGATCTAGCTGGTCTGTCATAATATAATAGGGACAGTAGATCTATCTGGTCTGTCATAATATATTAGCGACAGTAGAACTAGCTGGTATGTCATAATGTAATAGAGACATTAGATCTAGCTGGTCTGTGATACTATAGAACGCACAGTAGATCTAGCTGGTCTGTCATGAATTAGTAGATACAGTAGATCTAGCTTGTCTGTCATAATATAGTAGAGACAGTAGCTCTAGCTGGTCTGTCATAATATAGTAGAGACTGTAGATCTAGCTGGTCTGTCATAATATAGTAGAGAAAGTAGCTCTAGCTGGTCTGTCATAATATAGTAGAGACTGTAGATCTATCTGGTCTGTCATAATATATTAGTGACAGTAGATCTAGCTGGTGTGTCATAATTTAATAGATACAGTATATCTAGCTGGTCTGGAATAATATAGTAGAGACAGTAGATCTATCTGGTCTGTCATAATATATTAGAGACAGTAGATCTAGCTGGTCTCTCATAATTTAATAGATACAGTAGATCTAGCTGGTCTGTCATAATATAGTAGAGACACTTGATCTAGCTGGTCTGTCATAATATAATAGAGACAGTAGATCTAGCTGGTCTGTCATAATATAGAAGAGATAGTAGATCTAGCTGATCTTTCATAATATAGGAGAGAAGGTAGATCTGGCTGGTCTGTCATAATATAGTAGAGACAGTAGATCTAGCTGGTCTGTCATAATATAGTAGAGACACTTAATCTAGCTGGTCTGTCATAATATAATAGAGACAGTAGATCTAGCTGGTCTGTCATAATATAAAAGAGATAGTAGATCTAGCTGATCTTTCATAATATAGGAGAGACAGTAGATCTGGCTGGTCTGTCATAATATAGTAGAGACAGTAGCTCTAGCTGGTCTGTCATAATATAATATTGACAGTAGATCTAGCTGGTCTGTCATAATATAATAGAGACAGTAGATCTATCTGGTCTGTCATAATATAATAGACACAGTAGATCTAGCTGGTCTGTCATAATATAAAAGAGATAGTAGATCTAGCTGATCTTTCATAACATAGGAAAGACAGTAGATCTGGCTGGTCTGTCATAATATAATAGAGACAGTAGCTCTAGCTGGTCTGTCATAATATAGTAGAGACTGTAGATCTAGCTGGTCTGTCATAATATAATAGGGACAGTAGATCTATCTGGTCTGTCATAATATAAAAGCGACAGTAGATCTAGCTGGTCTGTCATAATGTAATAGAGACATTAGATCTAGCTGGTCTGTGATACTATAGAACGCACAGTAGATCTAGCTGGTCTGTCATAAATTAGTAGATACAGTACATCTAGCTGGTCTGTCATAATATAGTAGAGACAGTAGCTCTAGCTGGTCTGTCATAATATAGTAGAGACTGTAGATCTAGCTGGTCTGTCATAATATAATAGGGACAGTAGATCTATCTGGTCTGTCATAATATAATAGAGACAGTAGATCTAGCTGGTCTGTCATAATGTAATAGAGAGAGTAGATCTTGCTGGTCTGTCATAATATAATAGATACAGTAGATCAAGCTGGTCTGTCATAATATAGTACAGACAGTAGATCTAGCTGGTCTTGCATAATATAATAGAGACAGTAGATCTAGCAGGTCTGTCATAATATATTAGAGAAGGTAGATCTAGCTGGTCTGTTCTAATACAATAGAGACAGTAGATCTAGCTGGTCTGTTATAATATAGTAGAGACACTTGATCTAGCTGCTCTGTCATAATATAATAGAGACAGTAGATCTAGCTGGTCTGTCATAATATAAAAGAGATAGTAGATCTAGCTGATCTTTCATAATATAGGAGAGACAGTAGATCTGGCTGGTCTGTCATAATATAGTAGAGACAGTAGCTCTAGCTGGTCTGTCATAATATAATATTGACAGTAGATCTAGCTGGTCTGTCATAATATAATAGAGACAGTAGATCTATCTGGTCTGTCATAATATAATAGAGACAGTAGATATAGCTGGTCTCTCATAGTATAATAGATAGAGTTGATCTTGCTGGTCTGTCATAATAGGGTAGAGACAGTAGATCTAGCTGGTCTGTCATAATATAATATATACAGTAAATCTAGCTGGTCTGTCATAATATAATAGGGACAGTAGATCTATCTGGTCTGTCATAATATAATAGAGACAGTAGATCTAGCTGGTCTGTCATAATGTAATAGAGAGAGTAGATCTTGCTGGTCTGTCATAATATAATAGATACAGTAGATCTAGCTGGTCTGTCATAATATAGTACAGACAGTAGATCTAGCTGGTCTTGCATAATATAATAGAGACAGTAGATCTAGCTGGTCTTTCATAATATATTAGAGAAGGTAGATCTAGCTGGTCTGTTCTAATACAATAGAGACAGTAGATCTAGCTGGTCTGTCATAATATAGTAGAGACACTTGATCTAGCTGGTCTGTCTTAATATAATAGACTCAGTAGATCTAGCTGGTCTGTCATAATATAAAAGAGATAGTAGATCTAGCTGATCTTTCATAATATAGGAGAGACAGTAGATCTGGCTGGTCTGTCATAATATAGTAGAGACAGTAGCTCTAGCTGGTCTGTCATAATATAGTAGAGACTGTAGATCTAGCTGGTCTGTCATAATATAATAGGGACAGTAGATCTATCTGGTCTGTCATAATATGAAAGCGACAGTAGATCTAGCTGGTCTGTCATAATGTAATAGAGACATTAGATCTAGCTGGTCTGTGATACTATAGAACGCACAGTAGATCTAGCTGGTCTGTCATAAATTAGTAGATACAGTAGATCTAGCTGGTCTGTCATAATATAGTAGAGACAGTAGCTCTAGCTGGTCTGTCATAATATAGGAGACTGTAGATCTAGCTGGTCTGTCATAATATAATAGGGACAGTAGATCTATCTGGTCTGTCATAATATATTAGCGACAGTAGATCTAGCTGGTCTGTCATAATTTAATAGATACAGTATATCTAGCTGGTCTGGCATAATGTAGTAGAGACAGTAGATCTATCTGGTCTGTCATAATATATTAGAGACAGTAGATCTAGCTGGTCTGTCATAATATAGAAGAGATAGTAGATCTAGCTGATCTTTCATAATATAGGAGAGAAGGTAGATCTAGATGGTCTGTCATAATATAATATTGACAGTAGATCTAGCTGGTCTGTCATAATATAATAGAGACAGTAGATCTATCTGGTCTGTCATAATATAATAGAGACAGTAGATATAGCTGGTCTGTCATAGTATAATAGATAGAGTAGATCTTGCTGGTCTGTCATAATAGAGTAGAGACAGTAGATCTAGCTGGTCTGTCATAATATAATATATACAGTAAATCTAGCTGGTCTGTCATAATATAATAGGGACAGTAGATCTATCTGGTCTGTCATAATATAATAGAGACAGTAGATCTAGCTGGTCTGTCAAAATGTAATAGAGATAGTAGATCTAGCTGGTCTGTCATAATATAATAACGACAGTAAATCTAGCTCGTCTCTCAAAATATAGTACAGATAGTATATCTAGCTCGTCTGTCATAATGTAATAGAGACATTAGATCTAGCTGGTCTGTGATACTATAGAACGCACAGTAGATCTAGCTGGTCTGTCATAATATAGTAGAGACATTCGATCTATCTTGTCTGTCATAATATAATAGGGACAGTAGATATATCTGTTCTGTCATAATATAATAGATACAGTAGATCTTGCTGGTCTTTCATAATATTATAGGGACATTAGTTCTTGCTGGTGTGTCATAATATAGTAGAGACACTTGATCTAGCTGGTCTGTCTTAATATAATAGACTCAGTAGATCTAGCTGGTCTGTCATAATATAAAAGAGATAGTAGATCTAGCTGATCTTTCATAATATAGGAGAGACAGTAGATCTGGCTGGTCTGTCATAATATAGTAGAGACAGTAGCTCTAGCTGGTCTGTCATAATATAGTAGAGACTGTAGATCTAGCTGGTCTGTCATAATATATAGGGAATATCTATCTGGTCTGGGACAGTAGTAGATCTAGTAGAGATGGCTGGTCTGTCATAATATGAAAGCGACAGTAGATCTAGCTGGTCTGTCATCATATAGTAGAGACCGTAGATCTGGCTGGTCTGTCATAATATATTAGAGAGAGTAGATCTAGCTGGTCTGTTAAAATATGGTAGAGACAGTAGATCTAGTTTCTCTGTCATAATATAGTAGAGACAGTAGATCTATCTGGTCTGTCATAATATAATAGAGACAGTAGATCTACCTGGTCTGTCATAATATAATAGATACAGTAGATCTAGCTGGTCTGTCATAATTTAATAGACACAGTAGATCTATCTGGTCTGTCATAATATATTAGAGAGAGTAAATCTAGCTGGTCTTTTAAAATATAGTAGAGACAGTAGATCTAGTTGCTCTGTCATAATATAGTAGAGACAGTAGATCTAGCTGGTCTGTCATAATATAATAGGGACAGTAGATCTATCTGGTCTGTCATATTATAATAGAGACAGTAGATCTAGCTGGTCTGTCATAATGTAATAGAGACAGTAGATCTTGCTGGTCTGTCATAATATAGTAGATACAGTAGATCTAGCTGGTCTCTCATAAAATAGAAGAGACAGCAGATCTAGCTGCTCTATCGTAATATAGTAGAGAAGGTAGATCTATCTGGTCTATCATAACATAGTAGAGAAGGTAGATCTAGCTGGTCTCGCATAAAATGATAAAGACAGTAAATCTAGCTCGTCTGTCAAAATATAGTGCAGACAGTAGATCTAGCAGGTCTGTCATAATATAATAGATACAGTAGATCTCGCTGGTCTGTCATAGTATAATAGATAGAGTAGATCTTGCTGGTCTGTCATAGTGGAGTAGAGACTGTAGATCTGGCTGGTCTGTCATAATATAGTAGAGACAGTAGCTCTAGCTGGTCTGTTATAATATAGTAGAGACTGTAGATCTAGCTGGTCTGTCATAATATAACAGGGACAGTAGATCTATCTGGTCTGTCATAATATATTAGAGACAGTAGATCTAGCTGGTCTGTCATAATTTAATAGATACAGTATATCTAGCTGGTCTGGCATAATATAGTAGAGACAGTAGATCTATCTGGTCTGTCATAATATATTAGAGACAGTAGATCTAGCTGGTCTGTCATAATTTAATAGATACAGTAGATCTAGCTGGTCTGTCATAATATAGTAGAGACACTTGATCTAGCTGGTCTGTCATAATATAATAGAGACAGTAGATCTAGCTGGTCTGTCATAATATAAAAGAGATAGTAGATCTAGCTGATCTTTCATAATATAGGAGAGACAGTAGATCTGGCTGGTCTGTCATAATATAGTAGAGACAGTAGCTCTAGCTAGTCTGTCATAATTTAATAGATACAGTAGATCTAGCTGGTCTGTCATAATATAGTAGAGACACTTGATCTAGCTGGTCTGTCATAATATAATAGAGACAGTAGATCTAGCTGGTCTGTCATAATATAAAAGAGATAGTAGATCTAGCTGATCTTTCATAATATAGGAGTGACAGTAGATCTGGCTGGTCTGTCATAATATAGTAGAGACAGTAGCTCTAGCTGGTCTGTCATAATATAGTAGAGACTGTAGATCTAGCTGGTCTGTCATAATATAATAGGGACAGTAGATCTATCTGGTCTGTCATAATATATTAGCGACAGTAGATCTAGCTGGTATGTCATAATGTAATAGAGACATTAGATCTAGCTGGTCTGTGATACTATAGAACGCACAGTAGATCTAGCTGGTCTGTCATGAATTAGTAGATACAGTAGATCTAGCTTGTCTGTCATAATATAGTAGAGACAGTAGCTCTAGCTGGTCTGTCATAATATAGTAGAGACTGTAGATCTAGCTGGTCTGTCATAATATAGTAGAGAAAGTAGCTCTAGCTGGTCTGTCATAATATAGTAGAGACTGTAGATCTATCTGGTCTGTCATAATATATTAGTGACAGTAGATCTAGCTGGTGTGTCATAATTTAATAGATACAGTATATCTAGCTGGTCTGGAATAATATAGTAGAGACAGTAGATCTATCTGGTCTGTCATAATATATTAGAGACAGTAGATCTAGCTGGTCTCTCATAATTTAATAGATACAGTAGATCTAGCTGGTCTGTCATAATATAGTAGAGACACTTGATCTAGCTGGTCTGTCATAATATAATAGAGACAGTAGATCTAGCTGGTCTGTCATAATATAGAAGAGATAGTAGATCTAGCTGATCTTTCATAATATAGGAGAGAAGGTAGATCTGGCTGGTCTGTCATAATATAGTAGAGACAGTAGATCTAGCTGGTCTGTCATAATATAGTAGAGACACTTAATCTAGCTGGTCTGTCATAATATAATAGAGACAGTAGATCTAGCTGGTCTGTCATAATATAAAAGAGATAGTAGATCTAGCTGATCTTTCATAATATAGGAGAGACAGTAGATCTGGCTGGTCTGTCATAATATAGTAGAGACAGTAGCTCTAGCTGGTCTGTCATAATATAATATTGACAGTAGATCTAGCTGGTCTGTCATAATATAATAGAGACAGTAGATCTATCTGGTCTGTCATAATATAATAGACACAGTAGATCTAGCTGGTCTGTCATAATATAAAAGAGATAGTAGATCTAGCTGATCTTTCATAACATAGGAAAGACAGTAGATCTGGCTGGTCTGTCATAATATAATAGAGACAGTAGCTCTAGCTGGTCTGTCATAATATAGTAGAGACTGTAGATCTAGCTGGTCTGTCATAATATAATAGGGACAGTAGATCTATCTGGTCTGTCATAATATAAAAGCGACAGTAGATCTAGCTGGTCTGTCATAATGTAATAGAGACATTAGATCTAGCTGGTCTGTGATACTATAGAACGCACAGTAGATCTAGCTGGTCTGTCATAAATTAGTAGATACAGTACATCTAGCTGGTCTGTCATAATATAGTAGAGACAGTAGCTCTAGCTGGTCTGTCATAATATAGTAGAGACTGTAGATCTAGCTGGTCTGTCATAATATAATAGGGACAGTAGATCTATCTGGTCTGTCATAATATAATAGAGACAGTAGATCTAGCTGGTCTGTCATAATGTAATAGAGAGAGTAGATCTTGCTGGTCTGTCATAATATAATAGATACAATAGATCAAGCTGGTCTGTCATAATATAGTACAGACAGTAGATCTAGCTGGTCTTGCATAATATAATAGAGACAGTAGATCTAGCAGGTCTGTCATAATATATTAGAGAAGGTAGATCTAGCTGGTCTGTTCTAATACAATAGAGACAGTAGATCTAGCTGGTCTGTTATAATATAGTAGAGACACTTGATCTAGCTGCTCTGTCATAATATAATAGAGACAGTAGATCTAGCTGGTCTGTCATAATATAAAAGAGATAGTAGATCTAGCTGATCTTTCATAATATAGGAGAGACAGTAGATCTGGCTGGTCTGTCATAATATAGTAGAGACAGTAGCTCTAGCTGGTCTGTCATAATATAATATTGACAGTAGATCTAGCTGGTCTGTCATAATATAATAGAGACAGTAGATCTATCTGGTCTGTCATAATATAATAGAGACAGTAGATATAGCTGGTCTCTCATAGTATAATAGATAGAGTTGATCTTGCTGGTCTGTCATAATAGGGTAGAGACAGTAGATCTAGCTGGTCTGTCATAATATAATATATACAGTAAATCTAGCTGGTCTGTCATAATATAATAGGGACAGTAGATCTATCTGGTCTGTCATAATATAATAGAGACAGTAGATCTAGCTGGTCTGTCATAATGTAATAGAGAGAGTAGATCTTGCTGGTCTGTCATAATATAATAGATACAGTAGATCTAGCTGGTCTGTCATAATATAGTACAGACAGTAGATCTAGCTGGTCTTGCATAATATAATAGAGACAGTAGATCTAGCTGGTCTTTCATAATATATTAGAGAAGGTAGATCTAGCTGGTCTGTTCTAATACAATAGAGACAGTAGATCTAGCTGGTCTGTCATAATATAGTAGAGACACTTGATCTAGCTGGTCTGTCTTAATATAATAGACTCAGTAGATCTAGCTGGTCTGTCATAATATAAAAGAGATAGTAGATCTAGCTGATCTTTCATAATATAGGAGAGACAGTAGATCTGGCTGGTCTGTCATAATATAGTAGAGACAGTAGCTCTAGCTGGTCTGTCATAATATAGTAGAGACTGTAGATCTAGCTGGTCTGTCATAATATAATAGGGACAGTAGATCTATCTGGTCTGTCATAATATGAAAGCGACAGTAGATCTAGCTGGTCTGTCATAATGTAATAGAGACATTAGATCTAGCTGGTCTGTGATACTATAGAACGCACAGTAGATCTAGCTGGTCTGTCATAAATTAGTAGATACAGTAGATCTAGCTGGTCTGTCATAATATAGTAGAGACAGTAGCTCTAGCTGGTCTGTCATAATATAGGAGACTGTAGATCTAGCTGGTCTGTCATAATATAATAGGGACAGTAGATCTATCTGGTCTGTCATAATATATTAGCGACAGTAGATCTAGCTGGTCTGTCATAATTTAATAGATACAGTATATCTAGCTGGTCTGGCATAATGTAGTAGAGACAGTAGATCTATCTGGTCTGTCATAATATATTAGAGACAGTAGATCTAGCTGGTCTGTCATAATATAGAAGAGATAGTAGATCTAGCTGATCTTTCATAATATAGGAGAGAAGGTAGATCTAGATGGTCTGTCATAATATAATATTGACAGTAGATCTAGCTGGTCTGTCATAATATAATAGAGACAGTAGATCTATCTGGTCTGTCATAATATAATAGAGACAGTAGATATAGCTGGTCTGTCATAGTATAATAGATAGAGTAGATCTTGCTGGTCTGTCATAATAGAGTAGAGACAGTAGATCTAGCTGGTCTGTCATAATATAATATATACAGTAAATCTAGCTGGTCTGTCATAATATAATAGGGACAGTAGATCTATCTGGTCTGTCATAATATAATAGAGACAGTAGATCTAGCTGGTCTGTCATAATGTAATAGAGATAGTAGATCTAGCTGGTCTGTCATAATATAATAACGACAGTAAATCTAGCTCGTCTCTCAAAATATAGTACAGATAGTATATCTAGCTCGTCTGTCATAATGTAATAGAGACATTAGATCTAGCTGGTCTGTGATACTATAGAACGCACAGTAGATCTAGCTGGTCTGTCATAATATAGTAGAGACATTCGATCTATCTTGTCTGTCATAATATAATAGGGACAGTAGATATATCTGTTCTGTCATAATATAATAGATACAGTAGATCTTGCTGGTCTTTCATAATATTATAGGGACATTAGTTCTTGCTGGTGTGTCATAATATAGTAGAGACAGTAGATCTAGCTGGTCAGGCATAATATAATAGATACAGTAGATCTAGCTCGTCTGTCATAAAATAGTACAGACAGTAGATCTAGCCGGTCTGTCATAATATAGAAGAGACAGTAGATCTAGCTGGTCTGTCATAATATAGTAGAGACTGTAGTTCTGGCTGGTCTGTCGTAATATAATACAGACAGTAGATCTAGCTGGTCTGTCATAATATAATAGAGACAGTAGATCTAGCTGGTCTGTCATAATGTAATAGAGAGAGTAGATCTTGCTAGTCTGTCATAATATAATAGATTCAGTAGATCAAGCTGGTCTGTCATAATATAGTACAGACAGTAGATCTAGCTGGTCTTGCATAATATAATAGAGACAGTAGATCTAGCTGGTCTGTCATAATATATTAGAGAAGGTAGATCTAGCTGGTCTGTTCTAATACAATAGAGACAGTAGATCTAGCTGGTCTGTCATAATATAGTAGAGACAGTAGATCTAGCTGGTCTGTCATCATATAGTAGAGACCGTAGATCTGGCTGGTCTGTCATAATATATTAGAGAGAGTAGATCTAGCTGGTCTGTTAAAATATGGTAGAGACAGTAGATCTAGTTTCTCTGTCATAATATAGTAGAGACAGTAGATCTATCTGGTCTGTCATAATATAATAGAGACAGTAGATCTATCTGGTCTGTCATAATATAATAGAGACAGTAGATCTACCTGGTCTGTCATAATATAATAGATACAGTAGATCTAGATGGTCTGTCATAATGTAATAGACACAGTAGATCTAGCTGGTCTGTCATAATATATTAGAGAGCTTAGATCTAGCTGGTCTGTTAAAATATAGTAGAGACAGTAGATCTAGTTGCTCTGTCATAATATAGTAGAGACAGTAGATCTAGCTGGTCTGTCATAATATAATAGGGACAGTAGATCTATCTGGTCTGTCATAATATATTAGAGAAGGTAGATCTAGCTGGTCTGTTCTAATACAATAGAGACAGTAGATCTAGCTGGTCTGTCATAATATAGTAGAGACAGTAGATCTAGCTGGTCTGTCATCATATAGTAGAGACCGTAGATCTGGCTGGTCTGTCATAATATATTAGAGAGAGTAGATCTAGCTGGTCTGTTAAAATATGGTAGAGACAGTAGATCTAGTTTCTCTGTCATAATATAGTAGAGACAGTAGATCTATCTAGTCTTACATAATATAATAGAGACAGTAGATCTACCTGGTCTGTCATAATATAATAGATACAGTAGATCTAGCTGGTCTGTCATAATTTAATAGACACAGTAGATCTAGCTGGTCTGTCATAATATAGTAGAGAGAGTAGATCTAGCTGGTCTGTTAAAATATAGTAGAGACAGTAGATCTAGTTGCTCTGTCATAATATAGTAGAGACAGTAGATCTAGCTGGTCTGTCATAATATAATAGGGACAGTAGATCTATCTGGTCTGTCATAATATAATAGAGACAGTAGATCTAGCTGGTCTGTCATAATGTAATAGAGACAGTAGATATTGCTGGTCTGTCATAATATAGTAGATACAGTAGATCTAGCTGGTCTCTCATAAAATAGAAGAGACAGCAGATCTAGCTGCTCTATCATAATATAGTAGAGAAGGTAGATCTATCTGGTCTATCATAACATAGTAGAGAAGGTAGATCTAGCTGGTCTCGCATAAAATGATAAAGACAGTAAATCTAGCTCGTCTGTCAAAATATAGTGCAGACAGTAGATCTAGCAGGTCTGTCATAATATAATAGATACAGTAGATCTAGCTGGTCTGTCATAGTATAATAGATAGAGTAGATCTTGCTGGTCTGTCATAGTGGAGTAGAGACTGTAGATCTGGCTGGTCTGTCATAATATAGTAGAGACAGTAGCTCTAGCTGGTCTGTCATAATATAGTAGAGACTGTAGATCTAGCTGGTCTGTCATAATATAACAGGGACAGTAGATCTATCTGGTCTGTCATAATATATTAGAGACAGTAGATCTAGCTGGTCTGTCATAATTTAATAGATACAGTATATCTAGCTGGTCTGGCATAATATAGTAGAGACAGTAGATCTATCTGGTCTGTCATAATATATTAGAGACAGTAGATCTAGCTGGTCTGTCATAATTTAATAGATACAGTAGATCTAGCTGGTCTGTCATAAGATAGTAGAGACACTTGATCTAGCTGGTCTGTCATAATATAATAGAGACAGTAGATCTAGCTGGTCTGTCATAATGTAATAGAGACAGTAGATATTGCTGGTCTGTCATAATATAGTAGATACAGTAGATCTAGCTGGTCTCTCATAAAATAGAAGAGACAGCAGATCTAGCTGCTCTATCATAATATAGTAGAGAAGGTAGATCTATCTGGTCTATCATAACATAGTAGAGAAGGTAGATCTAGCTGGTCTCGCATAAAATGATAAAGACAGTAAATCTAGCTCGTCTGTCAAAATATAGTGCAGACAGTAGATCTAGCAGGTCTGTCATAATATAATAGATACAGTAGATCTAGCTGGTCTGTCATAGTATAATAGATAGAGTAGATCTTGCTGGTCTGTCATAGTGGAGTAGAGACTGTAGATCTGGCTGGTCTGTCATAATATAGTAGAGACAGTAGCTCTAGCTGGTCTGTCATAATATAGTAGAGACTGTAGATCTAGCTGGTCTGTCATAATATAACAGGGACAGTAGATCTATCTGGTCTGTCATAATATATTAGAGACAGTAGATCTAGCTGGTCTGTCATAATTTAATAGATACAGTATATCTAGCTGGTCTGGCATAATATAGTAGAGACAGTAGATCTATCTGGTCTGTCATAATATATTAGAGACAGTAGATCTAGCTGGTCTGTCATAATTTAATAGATACAGTAGATCTAGCTGGTCTGTCATAAGATAGTAGAGACACTTGATCTAGCTGGTCTGTCATAATATAATAGAGACAGTAGATCTAGCTGGTCTGTCATAATATAAAAGAGATAGTAGATCTAGCTGATCTTTCATAATATAGGAGAGACAGTAGATCTGGCTGGTCTGTCATAATATAGTAGAGACAGTAGCTCTAGCTAGTCTGTCATAATTTAATAGATACAGTAGATCTAGCTGGTCTGTCATAATATAGTAGAGACACTTGATCTAGCTGGTCTGTCATAATATAATAGAGACAGTAGATCTAGCTGGTCTGTCATAATATAAAAGAGATAGCAGATCTAGCTGATCTTTCATAATATAGGAGAGACAGTAGATCTGGCTGGTCTGTCATAATATAGTAGAGACAGTAGCTCTAGCTGGTCTGTCATAATATAGTAGAGACTGTAGATCTAGCTGGTCTGTCATAATATAATAGGGACAGTAGATCTATCTGGTCTGTCATAATATATTAGCGACAGTAGATCTAGCTGGTCTGTCATAATGTAATAGAGACATTAGATCTAGCTGGTCTGTGATACTATAGAACGCACAGTAGCTCTAGCTGGTCTGTCATAATATGGTAGAGACTGTAGATCTAGCTGGTCTGTCATAATATAGTAGAGACAGTAGCTCTAGCTGGTCTGTCATAATATAGTAGAGACTGTAGATCTATCTGGTCTGTCATGATATATTAGCGACAGTAGATCTAGCTGGTGTGTCATAATTTAATAGATACAGTATATCTAGCTGGTCTGGAGTAATATAGTAGAGACAGTAGATCTATCTGGTCTGTCATAATATATTAGAGACAGTAGATCTAGCTGGTCTCTCATAATTTAATAGATACAGTAGATCTAGCTGGTCTGTCATAATATAGTAGAGACACTTGATCTAGCTGGTCTGTCATAATATAATAGAGACAGTAGATCTAGCTGGTCTGTCATAATATAGAAGAGATAGTAGATCTAGCTGATCTTTCATAATATAGGAGAGAAGGTAGATCTGGCTGGTCTGTCATAATGTAATAAAGATAGTAGATCTAGATGGTCTGTCATAATATAATATTGACAGTAGATCTAGCTGGTCTGTCATAATATAGTAGAGACACTTAATCTAGCTGGTCTGTCATAATATAATAGAGACAGTAGATCTAGCTGGTCTGTCATAATATAAAAGAGATAGTAGATCTAGCTGATCTTTCATAATATAGGAGAGACAGTAGATCTGGCTGGTCTGTCATAATATAGTAGAGACAGTAGCTCTAGCTGGTCTGTCATAATATAATATTGACAGTAGATCTAGCTGGTCTGTCATAATATAATAGAGACAGTAGATCTATCTGGTCTATCATAATATAATAGAGACAGTAGATATAGCTGGTCTGTCATAGTATAATAGATAGAGTTGATCTTGCTGGTCTGTCATAATAGAGTAGAGACAGTAGATCTAGCTGGTCTGTCATAATATAATATATACAGAAAATCTAGCTGGTCTGTCATAATATAATAGGGACAGTAGATCTAGCAGGTCTGTCATAATATATTAGAGGAGGTAGATCTAGCTGGTCTGTTCTAATACAATAGAGACAGTAGATCTAGCTGGTCTGTCATAATATATTAGAGGAGGTAGATCTAGCTGGTCTGTTCTAATACAATAGAGACAGTAGATCTAGCTGGTCTGTCATAATATAGTAGAGACAGTAGATCTAGCTGGTCTGTCATAATATAAAAGAGATAGTAGATCTAGCTGATCTTTCATAATATAGGAGAGACAGTAGATCTGGCTGGTCTGTCATAATATAAAAGCGACAGTAGATCTAGCTGGTCTGTCATAATGTAATAGAGACATTAGATCTAGCTGGTCTGTGATACTATAGAACGCACAGTAGATCTTGCTGGTCTGTCATAGTGGAGTAGAGACTGTAGATCTGGCTGGTCTGTCATAATATAGTAGAGACAGTAGCTCTAGCTGGTCTGTCATAATATAGTAGAGACTGTAGATCTAGCTGGTCTGTCATAATATAATAGGGACAGTAGATCTATCTGGTCTGTCATAATATAAAAGCGACAGTAGATCTAGCTGGTCTGTCATAATGTAATAGAGACATTAGATCTAGCTGGTCTGTGATACTATAGAACGCACAGTAGATCTAGCTGGTCTGTCATAAATTAGTAGATACAGTAGATCTAGCTGGTCTGTCATAATATAGTAGGGACAGTAGATCTATCTGGTCTGTCATAATATATTAGCGACAGTAGATCTAGCTGGTCTGTCATAATTTAATAGATACAGTATATCTAGCTGGTCTGGCATAATGTAGTAGAGACAGTAGATCTATCTGGTCTGTCATAATATATTAGAGACAGTAGATCTAGCTGGTCTGTCATAATATAGAAGAGATAGTAGATCTAGCTGATCTTTCATAATATAGGAGAGAAGGTAGATCTAGATGGTCTGTCATAATATAATATTGACAGTAGATCTAGCTGGTCTGTCATAATATAATAGAGACAGTAGATCTATCTGGTCTGTCATAATATATTAGAGACAGTAGATCTAGCTGGTCTGTCATAATATAGAAGAGATAGTAGATCTTGCTGGTCTGTCATAATAGAGTAGAGACAGTAGATCTAGATGGTCTGTCATAATATAATATATACAGTAAATCTAGCTGGTCTGTCATAATATAATAGGGACAGTAGATCTAGCTGGTCTGTCATAATATAATAGAGACAGTAGATCTAGCTGGTCTGTCATAATGTAATAGAGAGAGTAGATCTTGCTGGTCTGTCATAATATAATAGATACAGTAGATCAAGCTGGTCTGTCATAATATAGTACAGACAGTAGATCTAGCTGGTCTTGCATAATATAATAGAGACAGTAGATCTAGCTGGTCTGTCATAATACATTAGAGAAGGTAGATCTAGCTGGTCTGTTCTAATACAATAGAGACAGTAGATCTAGCTGGTCTGTCATAATATAGTAGAGACAGTAGATCTAGCTGGTCTGTCATCATATAGTAGAGACCGTAGATCTGGCTGGTCTGTCACAATATATTAGCGAGAGTAGATCTAGCTGGTCTGTTAAAATATAGTAGAGACAGTAGATCTAGTTGCTCTGTCATATTATAGTAGAGACAGTAGATCTAGCTGGTCTGTCATAATATAATAGGGACAGTAGATCTATTTGGTCTGTCATAATATAATAGAGACAGTAGATCTAGCTGGTCTGTCATAATATAATAGATACAGTAGATCTAGCTGGTCTGTCATAATATAATAGATACAGTAGATCTAGCTGGGCTGTCATAATATAGAATAGACAGTAGATCTAGCTGGTCTGTCATAATATAATAGAGATAGTAGATCTCGCTGGTCTGTCATAATATGGAAGAGACAGTAGACATAGCTGGTCTGTCATAATGTATTGTAAACAGTAGATCTAGCTGGTCTGTCATAATATAGTAGAGACAGCAGATCTAGCTTGTCTGTCATAATATAATAGAGACAGTAGATCTAGCTGTCTGTCAAAATATGGTAGAGACAGTTGATCTAGCTGCTCTGTCACAATATAATAGATACAGTAGATCTAGCTGGTCAGTCAAAAGATAGTAGAGACAGTAGATCGAGCTGGTCTGCCATAATATAGTAGGGACTGTAGATCTAGCTTGTCTGTCATAATATAATAGAGACATTAGATCTAGCTGGTCTGTCATAATGTAATAAAGACAGTAGATCTAGCTGGTCTGCCATAATATAGTAGGGACTGTAGATCTAGCTTGTCTGTCATAATATAATAGAGACAGTAGATCTAGCTGGTCAGTCATAATATAGTAGAGACAGTAGATCTAGCTGGTCTGCCATAGTAGAGTAGAGACAGTAGATCTAGCTTGTCTGTCATAATATAATATAGACAGTAGATCTAGCTGGTCTGTCATAATGTAATAAAGATAGTAGATCTAGCTGGTCTTTCATAATATAGTAGAGAAAGTAGATCTAGCTGGTTTCGCATAATATAATAAAGACAGTATATCTAGCTCGTCTGTCAAAATATAGTATAGACAGTAGATTTGGCTGGTCTGTCGAAATATAATATAGACAGTAGATCTGTCTGGTCTGTCATAATATAATAGATACAGTAGATCAAGCTGGTCTGTCATAATATAGTACAGACAGTAGATCTAGCTGGTCTTGCATAATATAATAGAGACAGTAGATCTAGCTGGTCTGTCATAATATATTAGAGAAGGTAGATCTAGCTGGTCTGTTCTAATACAATAGAGACAGTAGATCTAGTTGCTCTGTCATAATATAGTAGAGACAGTAGCTCTAGCTGGTCTGTCATAATATAGTAGAGACTGTAGATCTAACTGGTCTGTCATAATATAACAGGGACAGTAGATCTATCTGGTCTGTCATAATATATTAGAGACAGTAGATCTAGCTGGTCTGTCATAATTTAATAGATACAGTATATCTAGCTGGTCTGGCATAATATAGTAGAGACAGTAGATCTATCTGGTCTGTAATAATATATTAGAGACAGTAGATCTAGCTAGTCTGTCATAATTTAATAGATACCGTAGATCTAGCTGGTCTGTCATAATATAGTAGAGACACTTGATCTAGCTGGTCTGTCATAATACAATAGAGACAGTAGATCTAGCCGGTCTGTCATAATATAGTAGAGAGAGTAGATCTAGCTGATCTGTTCTAATACAATAGAGACAGTAGATCTAGCCGGTCTGTCATAATATAGTAGAGACAGTAGATCTAGCTGGTCTGTCATAATATAATATATACAGTAGATCTAGCTTGTCTGTCATAATATAATAGGGACAGTAGATCTATCTGGTCTGTCATAATATATTAGAGAATGTAGATCTAGCTGGTCTGTTCTAATACAATAGAGACAGTAGATCTAGCTGGTCTGTCATAATATAGTAGAGACAGTAGATCTAGCAGGTCTGTCATAATATAATAGATACAGTAGATCTAGCTGGTCTGTCATAATATAGTAGTGACAGTAGCTCTAGCTGGTCTGTCATAGTATAATAGGGACAGTAGATCTATCTGGTCTGTCATAATATATTAGAGAATGTAGATCTAGCTGGTCTGTTCTAATACAATAGAGACAGTAGATCTAGCTGGTCTGTCATAATATAGTACAGACAGTAGATCTAGCTGGTCTTGCATAATATAATAGAGACAGTAGATCTAGCTGGTCTGTCATAATATATTAGAGAAGGTAGATCTAGCTGGTCTGTTCTAATACAATAGAGACAGTAGATCTAGTTGCTCTGTCATAATATAGTAGAGACAGTAGATCTAGCTGGTCTGTCATATTATAAAAGAGATAGTAGATCTAGCTGATCTTTCATAATATAGGAGAGACAGTAGATCTGGCTGGTCTGTCATAATATAGTAGAGACAGTAGCTCTAGCTGGTCTGTCATAATATAATAGAGACAGTAGATCTATCTGGTCTGTCATAATATAATAGAGACAGTAGATATAG
Source organism: Oncorhynchus clarkii lewisi (assembly GCF_045791955.1). Lineage (NCBI taxonomy): Eukaryota > Metazoa > Chordata > Actinopteri > Salmoniformes > Salmonidae > Oncorhynchus > Oncorhynchus clarkii. Next base: position 149,347 of record NW_027261095.1, read on the forward strand.
CTGGTCTGTCATAGTATAATAGATAGAGTTGATCTTGCTGGTCTGTCATAATAGAGTAGAGACAGTAGATCTAGCTGGTCCGTCATAATATAATATATACAGTAAATCTAGCTGGTCTGTCATAATATAATAGGGACAGTAGATCTATCTGGTCTGTCATAATATAATAGAGACAGTAGATCTAGCTGGTCTGTCATAATGTAATAGAGAGAGTAGATCTTGCTGGTCTGTCATACAATAGATACAGTAGATCTAGCTGGTCTGTCATAATATAGTACAGACAGTAGATCTAGCTGGTCTTGCATAATATAATAGAGACAGTAGATCTAGCTGGTCTGTCATAATATATTAGAGAAGGTAGATCTAGCTGGTCTGTTCTAATACAATAGAGACAGTAGATCTAGCTGGTCTGTCATAATATAGTAGAGACACTTGATCTAGCTGGTCTGTCTTAATATAATAGACACAGTAGATCTAGCTGGTCTGTCATAATATAAAAGAGATAGTAGATCTAGCTGATCTTTCATAATATAGGAGAGACAGTAGATCTGGCTGGTCTGTCATAATATAGTAGAGACAGTAGCTCTAGCTGGTCTGTCATAATATAGTAGAGACTGTAGATCTAGCTGGTCTGTCATAATATAATAGGGACAGTAGATCTATCTGGTCTGTCATAATATAAAAGCGACAGTAGATCTAGCTGGTCTGTCATAATGTAATAGAGACATTAGATCTAGCTGGTCTGTGATACTATAGAACGCACAGTAGATCTAGCTGGTCTGTCATAAATTAGTAGATACAGTAGATCTAGCTGGTCTGTCATAATATAGTAGGGACAGTAGATCTATCTGGTCTGTCATAATATATTAGCGACAGTAGATCTAGCTGGTCTGTCATAATTTAATAGATACAGTATATCTAGCTGGTCTGGCATAATGTAGTAGAGACAGTAGATCTATCTGGTCTGTCATAATATATTAGAGACAGTAGATCTAGCTGGTCTGTCATAATATAGAAGAGATAGTAGATCTAGCTGATCTTTCATAATATAGGAGAGAAGGTAGATCTAGATGGTCTGTCATAATATAATATTGACAGTAGATCTAGCTGGTCTGTCATAATATAATAGAGACAGTAGATCTATCTGGTCTGTCATAATATATTAGAGACAGTAGATCTAGCTGGTCTGTCATAATATAGAAGAGATAGTAGATCTTGCTGGTCTGTCATAATAGAGTAGAGACAGTAGATCTAGCTGGTCTGTCATAATATAATATATACAGTAAATCTAGCTGGTCTGTCATAATATAATAGGGACAGTAGATCTAGCTGGTCTGTCATAATATAATAGAGACAGTAGATCTAGCTGGTCTGTCATAATGTAATAGAGAGAGTAGATCTTGCTGGTCTGTCATAATATAATAGATACAGTAGATCAAGCTGGTCTGTCATAATATAGTACAGACAGTAGATCTAGCTGGTCTTGCATAATATAATAGAGACAGTAGATCTAGCTGGTCTGTCATAATACATTAGAAAAGGTAGATCTAGCTGGTCTGTTCTAATACAATAGAGACAGTAGATCTAGCTGGTCTGTCATAATATAGTAGAGACAGTAGATCTAGCTGGTCTGTCATCATATAGTAGAGACCGTAGATCTGGCTGGTCTGTCACAATATATTAGCGAGAGTAGATCTAGCTGGTCTGTTAAAATATAGTAGAGACAGTAGATCTAGTTGCTCTGTCATATTATAGTAGAGACAGTAGATCTAGCTGGTCTGTCATAATATAATAGGGACAGTAGATCTATTTGGTCTGTCATAATATAATAGAGACAGTAGATCTAGCTGGTCTGTCATAATATAATAGATACAGTAGATCTAGCTGGTCTGTCATAATATAATAGATACAGTAGATCTAGCTGGGCTGTCATAATATAGAATAGACAGTAGATCTAGCTGGTCTGTCATAATATAATAGAGATAGTAGATCTCGCTGGTCTGTCATAATATAGAAGAGACAGTAGACATAGCTGGTCTGTCATAATGTATTGTAAACAGTAGATCTAGCTGGTCTGTCATAATATAGTAGAGACAGCAGATCTAGCTTGTCTGTCATAATATAATAGAGACAGTAGATCTAGCTGTCTGTCAAAATATGGTAGAGACAGTTGATCTAGCTGCTCTGTCACAATATAATAGATACAGTAGATCTAGCTGGTCAGTCAAAAGATAGTAGAGACAGTAGATCGAGCTGGTCTGCCATAATATAGTAGGGACTGTAGATCTAGCTTGTCTGTCATAATATAATAGAGACATTAGATCTAGCTGGTCTGTCATAATGTAATAAAGACAGTAGATCTAGCTGGTCTGCCATAATATAGTAGGGACTGTAGATCTAGCTTGTCTGTCATAATATAATAGAGACAGTAGATCTAGCTGGTCAGTCATAATATAGTAGAGACAGTAGATCTAGCTGGTCTGCCATAGTAGAGTAGAGACAGTAGATCTAGCTTGTCTGTCATAATATAATATAGACAGTAGATCTAGCTGGTCTGTCATAATGTAATAAAGATAGTAGATCTAGCTGGTCTTTCATAATATAGTAGAGAAAGTAGATCTAGCTGGTTTCGCATAATATAATAAAGACAGTATATCTAGCTCGTCTGTCAAAATATAGTATAGACAGTAGATTTGGCTGGTCTGTCGAAATATAATATAGACAGTAGATCTGTCTGGTCTGTCATAATATAATAGATACAGTAGATCAAGCTGGTCTGTCATAATATAGTACAGACAGTAGATCTAGCTGGTCTTGCATAATATAATAGAGACAGTAGATCTAGCTGGTCTGTCATAATATATTAGAGAAGGTAGATCTAGCTGGTCTGTTCTAATACAATAGAGACAGTAGATCTAGTTGCTCTGTCATAATATAGTAGAGACAGTAGCTCTAGCTGGTCTGTCATAATATAGTAGAGACTGTAGATCTAACTGGTCTGTCATAATATAACAGGGACAGTAGATCTATCTGGTCTGTCATAATATATTAGAGACAGTAGATCTAGCTGGTCTGTCATAATTTAATAGATACAGTATATCTAGCTGGTCTGGCATAATATAGTAGAGACAGTAGATCTATCTGGTCTGTAATAATATATTAGAGACAGTAGATCTAGCTAGTCTGTCATAATTTAATAGATACCGTAGATCTAGCTGGTCTGTCATAATATAGTAGAGACACTTGATCTAGCTGGTCTGTCATAGTACAATAGAGACAGTAGATCTAGCCGGTCTGTCATAATATAGTAGAGAGAGTAGATCTAGCTGATCTGTTCTAATACAATAGAGACAGTAGATCTAGCCGGTCTGTCATAATATAGTAGAGACAGTAGATCTAGCTGGTCTGTCATAATATAATATATACAGTAGATCTAGCTTGTCTGTCATAATATAATAAGGACAGTAGATCTATCTGGTCTGTCATAATATATTAGAGAATGTAGATCTAGCTGGTCTGTTCTAATACAATAGAGACAGTAGATCTAGCTGGTCTGTCATAATATAGTAGAGACAGTAGATCTAGCAGGTCTGTCATAATATAATAGATACAGTAGATCTAGCTGGTCTGTCATAATATAGTAGTGACAGTAGCTCTAGCTGGTCTGTCATAGTATAATAGGGACAGTAGATCTATCTGGTCTGTCATAATATATTAGAGAATGTAGATCTAGCTGGTCTGTTCTAATACAATAGAGACAGTAGATCTAGCTGGTCTGTCATAATATAGTACAGACAGTAGCTCTAGCTGGTCTGTCATAATATAGTAGAGACTGTAGATCTAGCTGGTCTGTCATAATATAACAGGGACAGTAGATCTATCTGGTCTGTCATAATATATTAGAGACAGTAGATCTAGCTGGTCTGTCATAATTTAATAGATACAGTATATCTAGCTGGTCTGGCATAATATAGTAGAGACAGTAGATCTATCTGGTCTGTCATAATATATTAGAGACAGTAGATCTAGCTAGTCTGTCATAATTTAATAGATACAGTAGATCTAGCTGGTCTGTCATAATATAGTAGAGACACTTGATCTAGCTGGTCTGTCATAATACAATAGAGACAGTAGATCTAGCCGGTCTGTCATAATATAGTAGAGAGAGTAGATCTAGCTGATCTGTTCTAATACAATAGAGACAGTAGATCTAGCCGGTCTGTCATAATATAGTAGAGACAGTAGATCTAGCTGGTCTGTCATAATATAATATATACAGTAGATCTAGCTGGTCTGTCATAATATAATAGGGACAGTAGATCTATCTGGTCTGTCATAATATTTTAGAGAATGTAGATCTAGCTGGTCTGTTCTAATACAATAGAGACAGTAGATCTAGCTGGTCTGTCATAATATAGTAGAGACAGTAGATCTAGCAGGTCTGTCATAATATAATAGATACAGTACATCTAGCTGGTCTGTCATAATATAGTAGAGACAGTAGCTCTAGCTGGTCTGTCATAGTATAATAGATAGAGTAGATCTTGCTGGTCTGTCATAATATAATAGATACAGTAGATCTAGCTGGTCTGGCATAATATAGTAGAGACAGTAGATCTATCTGGTCTGTCATAATATATTAGAGACAGTAGATCTAGCTGGTCTGTCATAATTTAATAGATACAGTAGATCTAGCTGGTTTGTCATAATATAGTAGAGACACTTGATCTAGCTGGTCTGTCATAATATAATAGAGACAGTAGATCTAGCTGGTCAGTCATAATATAGAAGAGATAGTAGATCTAGCTGGTCTGTTATAATATATTAGATACAGTAGATATAGCTGGTCTGTCATAGTATAATAGATAGAGTAGATCTTGCTGGTCTGTCATAATAGAGTAGAGACAGTAGATCTAGCTGGTCTGTCATAATATAATATATAGAGTAGATCTAGCTGGTCTGTCATAATATAATAGGGACAGTAGATCTATTTGGTCTGTCATAATATAATAGAGACAGTAGATCTAGCTGGTCTGTCATAATATAATAGATACAGTAGATCTAGCTGGTCTGTCATAATATAATAGATACAGTAGATCTAGCTGGGCTGTCATAATATAGAATAGACAGTAGATCTAGCTGGTCTGTCATAATATAATAGAGATAGTAGATCTCGCTGGTCTGTCATAATATAGAAGAGACAGTAGACATAGCTGGTCTGTCATAATGTATTGTAAACAGTAGATCTAGCTGGTCTGTCATAATATAGTAGAGACAGCAGATCTAGCTTGTCTGTCATAATATAATAGAGACAGTAGATCTAGCTGTCTGTCAAAATATGGTAGAGACAGTTGATCTAGCTGCTCTGTCACAATATAATAGATACAGTAGATCTAGCTGGTCAGTCAAAAGATAGTAGAGACAGTAGATCGAGCTGGTCTGCCATAATATAGTAGGGACTGTAGATCTAGCTTGTCTGTCATAATATAATAGAGACATTAGATCTAGCTGGTCTGTCATAATGTAATAAAGACAGTAGATCTAGCTGGTCTGCCATAATATAGTAGGGACTGTAGATCTAGCTTGTCTGTCATAATATAATAGAGACAGTAGATCTAGCTGGTCAGTCATAATATAGTAGAGACAGTAGATCTAGCTGGTCTGCCATAGTAGAGTAGAGACAGTAGATCTAGCTTGTCTGTCATAATATAATATAGACAGTAGATCTAGCTGGTCTGTCATAATGTAATAAAGATAGTAGATCTAGCTGGTCTTTCATAATATAGTAGAGAAAGTAGATCTAGCTGGTTTCGCATAATATAATAAAGACAGTATATCTAGCTCGTCTGTCAAAATATAGTATAGACAGTAGATTTGGCTGGTCTGTCGAAATATAATATAGACAGTAGATCTGTCTGGTCTGTCATAATATAATAGATACAGTAGATCAAGCTGGTCTGTCATAATATAGTACAGACAGTAGATCTAGCTGGTCTTGCATAATATAATAGAGACAGTAGATCTAGCTGGTCTGTCATAATATATTAGAGAAGGTAGATCTAGCTGGTCTGTTCTAATACAATAGAGACAGTAGATCTAGTTGCTCTGTCATAATATAGTAGAGACAGTAGCTCTAGCTGGTCTGTCATAATATAGTAGAGACTGTAGATCTAACTGGTCTGTCATAATATAACAGGGACAGTAGATCTATCTGGTCTGTCATAATATATTAGAGACAGTAGATCTAGCTGGTCTGTCATAATTTAATAGATACAGTATATCTAGCTGGTCTGGCATAATATAGTAGAGACAGTAGATCTATCTGGTCTGTAATAATATATTAGAGACAGTAGATCTAGCTAGTCTGTCATAATTTAATAGATACCGTAGATCTAGCTGGTCTGTCATAATATAGTAGAGACACTTGATCTAGCTGGTCTGTCATAGTACAATAGAGACAGTAGATCTAGCCGGTCTGTCATAATATAGTAGAGAGAGTAGATCTAGCTGATCTGTTCTAATACAATAGAGACAGTAGATCTAGCCGGTCTGTCATAATATAGTAGAGACAGTAGATCTAGCTGGTCTGTCATAATATAATATATACAGTAGATCTAGCTTGTCTGTCATAATATAATAAGGACAGTAGATCTATCTGGTCTGTCATAATATATTAGAGAATGTAGATCTAGCTGGTCTGTTCTAATACAATAGAGACAGTAGATCTAGCTGGTCTGTCATAATATAGTAGAGACAGTAGATCTAGCAGGTCTGTCATAATATAATAGATACAGTAGATCTAGCTGGTCTGTCATAATATAGTAGTGACAGTAGCTCTAGCTGGTCTGTCATAGTATAATAGGGACAGTAGATCTATCTGGTCTGTCATAATATATTAGAGAATGTAGATCTAGCTGGTCTGTTCTAATACAATAGAGACAGTAGATCTAGCTGGTCTGTCATAATATAGTACAGACAGTAGCTCTAGCTGGTCTGTCATAATATAGTAGAGACTGTAGATCTAGCTGGTCTGTCATAATATAACAGGGACAGTAGATCTATCTGGTCTGTCATAATATATTAGAGACAGTAGATCTAGCTGGTCTGTCATAATTTAATAGATACAGTATATCTAGCTGGTCTGGCATAATATAGTAGAGACAGTAGATCTATCTGGTCTGTCATAATATATTAGAGACAGTAGATCTAGCTAGTCTGTCATAATTTAATAGATACAGTAGATCTAGCTGGTCTGTCATAATATAGTAGAGACACTTGATCTAGCTGGTCTGTCATAATACAATAGAGACAGTAGATCTAGCCGGTCTGTCATAATATAGTAGAGAGAGTAGATCTAGCTGATCTGTTCTAATACAATAGAGACAGTAGATCTAGCCGGTCTGTCATAATATAGTAGAGACAGTAGATCTAGCTGGTCTGTCATAATATAATATATACAGTAGATCTAGCTGGTCTGTCATAATATAATAGGGACAGTAGATCTATCTGGTCTGTCATAATATTTTAGAGAATGTAGATCTAGCTGGTCTGTTCTAATACAATAGAGACAGTAGATCTAGCTGGTCTGTCATAATATAGTAGAGACAGTAGATCTAGCAGGTCTGTCATAATATAATAGATACAGTACATCTAGCTGGTCTGTCATAATATAGTAGAGACAGTAGCTCTAGCTGGTCTGTCATAGTATAATAGATAGAGTAGATCTTGCTGGTCTGTCATAATATAATAGATACAGTAGATCTAGCTGGTCTGGCATAATATAGTAGAGACAGTAGATCTATCTGGTCTGTCATAATATATTAGAGACAGTAGATCTAGCTGGTCTGTCATAATTTAATAGATACAGTAGATCTAGCTGGTTTGTCATAATATAGTAGAGACACTTGATCTAGCTGGTCTGTCATAATATAATAGAGACAGTAGATCTAGCTGGTCAGTCATAATATAGAAGAGATAGTAGATCTAGCTGGTCTGTTATAATATATTAGATACAGTAGATATAGCTGGTCTGTCATAGTATAATAGATAGAGTAGATCTTGCTGGTCTGTCATAATAGAGTAGAGACAGTAGATCTAGCTGGTCTGTCATAATATAATATATAGAGTAGATCTAGCTGGTCTGTCATAATATATTAGGGACAGTAGATCTATCTGGTCTGTCATAATATAATAGAGACAGTAGATCTAGCTGGTCTGTCATAATGTAATAGAGACAGTAGATCTTGCTGGTCTGTATTAATATAATAGATACAGTAGATCAAGCTGTTCTGTCATAATATAGTACAGACAGTAGATCTAGCTGGTCTGTCATAATATATTAGAGAAGGTAGATCTAGCTGGTCTGTTCTAATACAATAGAGACAGTAGATCTAGCTGGTCTGTCATAATATATTAGAGACAGTAGATCTAGCTGGTCTGTCATCATATAGTAGAGACCCTAGATCTGGCTGGTCTGTCATAATATATTAGAGAGAGTAGATCTAGCTGGTCTGTGATACTATAGTAGAGACTGAAGATCTAGCTGGTCTGTCATAATATAATAGGGACAGTAGATCTATCTGGTCTGTCATAATATAATAGAGACTCTAGATCTATCTGGTCTGTCATAATGTTATAGAGATAGTAGATCTAGCTGGTCTGTCATAAAATAGAAGAGACAGCAGATATAGCTGCTCTATCATAATATAGTAAAGAAGGTAGATCTAGCTGGTCTCGCATAATATAATAAAGACAGTAAATCTAGCTCGTCTGTCAAAATATAGTACAGACAGTAGTTCTAGCAGGTCTGTCATAATGTAATAGAGACATTAGATCTAGCTTGTCTGTGATACTATAGAACGCCCAGTAGATCTAGCTGGTCTGTCAGAAATTAGTAGAGACAGTATATCTAACTGGTCTGTAATAATACAATAGAGACAGTAGATCTAGCTGGTGTGTCAATATATATCGTAGAGACAGTAGATCTAGCTGGTCTGTCATAATATAGTAGAGACTGTAGATCTGGCTGGTCTGTCATAATATATTAGAGATATTAGATCTAGCTGGTCTGTCATAATACAATAGAGACAGTAGATCTAGCTGGTCTGTCAATATATATCGTAGAGACAGTAGATCTAGCTGGTCTGTCATAATATAGTAGAGACTGTAGATCTGGCTGGTCTGTCGTAAATAGTACAGACAGTAGGTCTAACTGGTCTGTAATAATAAAATAGAGACAGTAGTTCTAGCTGGTCTGTCATAATATAGTAGAGAATGTAGATCTGGCTGGTCTGTCATAATATAGTAGATACAGTAGATCTAGCTGGTCTGTCATAATATAATAGAGAGAGTAGATCTCGCTGGTCTGTCATAATATAGAAGTGACAGTAGATCTAGCTGGTCTGTCATAATATAATAGAGATAGTAGATCTCGCTGGTCTGTCATAATATAGTAGAGACAGTAGACATAGCTGGTCTGTCATAATGTATTGTAAACAGTAGATCTAGCTGGTCTGTCATAATATAGTAGAGACAGTAGATCTAGCTTGTCTGTCATAATATAATAGAGACAGTAGATCTAGCTGTCTGTCATAATATGGTAGAGACAGTTGATCTAGCTGCTCTGTCACAATATAATAGATACAGTAGATCTAGCTGGTCTGTCAAAATATAGTAGAGACAGTAGATCGAGCTGGTCTGCCATAATATAGTAGGGACTGTAGATCTAGCTTGTCTGTCATAATATAATAGATACAGTAGATCAAGCTGGTCTGTCATAATATAGTACAGACAGTAGATCTATCTGGTCTGTCATAATATATTAGAGAAGGTAGATCTAGCTGGTCTGTTCTAATACAATAGAGACAGTAGATCTAGCTGGTCTGTCATAATATAGTAGAGACAGTAGATCTAGCTGGTCTGTCATCATATAGTAGAGACCCTAGATCTGGCTGGTCTGTCATAATATATTAGAGAGAGTAGATCTAGCTGGTCTGTGATACTATAGTAGAGACTGAAGATCTAGCTGGTCTGTCATAATATAATAGGGACAGTAGATCTATCTGGTGTGTCATAATATAATAGAGACTGTAGATCTAGCTGGTCTGTCATAATGTTATAGAGATAGTAGATCTTGCTGGTCTGTCATAAAATAGAAGAGACAGCAGATCTAGCTGCTCTATAATAATATAGTAAAGAAGGTAGATCTAGCTGGTCTCGCATAATATAATAAAGACAGTAAATCTACCCCGTCTGTCAAAATATAGTACAGACAGTAGTTCTAGCAGGTCTGTCATAATGTAATAGAGACATTAGATCTAGCTGGTCTGTGATACTATAGAACGCCCAGTAGATCTAGCTGGTCTGTCATAAATTAGTAGAGACAGTATATCTAACTGGTCTGTAATAATATAATAGAGACAGTAGATCTAGCTGCTCTGTCATAATATAGTAGAGAAGGTAGATCTAGATGGTCTGTTCTAATACAATAGAGACAGTAGATCTAGCTGGTCTGTCAATATATATCGTAGAGACAGTAGATCTAGCTGGTCTGCCATAATATAGTAGAGACTGTAGATCTGGCTGGTCTGTCATAATATATTAGAGACATTAGATCTAGCTGGTCTGTCATAATATAGTAGAGACGGTAGATCTTGCTCGTCTGTCATAATATAATAGAGACAGTAGATCTAGCTGGTCTATCATAATATAGTAGAGCCAGTAGATCTAGCTGGTCTGCCATAATATAGTAGGGACTGTAGATCTAGCTGGTCTGTCATAATATAATAGAGACAGTAGATCTAGCTGGTCTGTCATAATATAATAGAGACAGTAGATATAGCTGGTCTCGCATAATATAATAAAGACAGTATATCTAGCTCGTCTGTCAAAATATAGTATAGGCAGTAGATCTAGCTGGTCTGTCGTAATATAATATACACAGTAGATCTGTCTGGTCTGTCGTAAATAGTACAGACAGTAGGTCTAACTGGTCTGTAATAATATAATAGAGACAGTAGTTCTAGCTGGTCTGTCATAATATAGTAGAGAATGTAGATCTGGCTGGTCTGTCATAATATAGTAGAGACAGTAGATCTAGCTGGTCTGTCATAATATAATAGATACAGTAGATCTAGCTGGTCTGTCATAATATAATAGAGAGAGTAGATCTCGCTGGTCTGTCATAATATAGAAGAGACAGTAGATCATAGCTGGTCTGTCATAATATAATAGAGACAGTAGATCTAGCTTGTCTGTCATAATATAATAGAGACAGTAGATCTAGCTGTCTGTCATAATATGGTAGAGACAGTTGATCTAGCTGCTCTGTCACAATATAATAGATACAGTAGATCTAGCTGGTCTGTCAAAATATAGTAGAGACAGTAGATCGAGCTGGTCTGCCATAATATAGTAGGGACTGTAGATCTAGCTTGTCTGTCATAATATAATAGAGACAGTAGAACTAGCTGGTCTGTCATAATGTAATAAAGACAGTAGATCTAGCTGGTCTGCCATAATATAGTAGGGACTGTAGATCTAGCTTGTCTGTCATAATATAATATAGACAGTATATCTAGCTGGTCTGTCATAATATAGTAGAGACAGTAGATCTAGCTGGTCTGCCATAATATAGTAGGGACTGTAGATCTAGCTGGTCTGTCATAATATAATAGAGACAGTAGATCTAACTGGTCTGTCATAATGTAATAAAGATAGTAGATCTAGCTGGTCTTTCATAATATAGTAGAGAAAGTAGATCTAGCTGGTCTCGCATAATATAATAAAGACAGTATATCTAGCTCGTCTGTCAAAATATAGTATAGGCAGTAGATTTGGCTGGTCTGTCGAAATATAATATAGACAGTAGATCTGTCTGGTCTGTCGTAATATAGTACAGACAGTAGATCTAACTGGTCTGTAATAATATAATAGAGACAGTAGTTCTAGCTGGTCTGTCATAATATAGTAGAGAATGTAGATATAGCTGGTCTGTCATAATATAATAGATACAGTAGATATAGCTGGTCTTTCATAGTATAATAGATAGATTAGATCTTGCTGGTCTGTCATAGTAGAGTAGAGACTGTAGATTTGGCTGGTCTGTCATAATATAGTTGAGACAGTAGATCTAGCTGGTCTGTCATAACATAATAGATACAGTAGATCTAGCTGGTCTGTCAAAATATAGTAGAGAGAGTAGATCTAGCTGGTCTGCCATAATATAGTAGGGACTGTAGATCTAGCTGGTCTGCCATAATATATTAGAGACAGTAGATCTAGCTGTACTGTCATAATATAATAGATAGAGTAGATATTGCTGGTCTGTCATAATATAATAGAGACAGTAGATATTGCTGGTCTGTCATAATATAATAGAGACAGTAGATCTAGCTGGTCTGTCATTATGTAATAGAGATAGTAGATCTAGCTGGTCTGTCATAATATAATAACGACAGTAAATCTAGCTCGTCTGTCAAAATATAGTACAGACAGTAGATCTAGCTGGTCTGTCATAATGTAATAGAGACATTAGATCTAGCTGGTCTGTGATACTATAGAACGCACAGTAGATCTTGCTGCTCTGTCATAATATAGTAGAGACAGTAGATCTATCTTGTCTGTCATAATATAATAGGGACAGTAGATATATCTGGTCTGTCATAATATAATATATACAGTAGATCTAGCTGGTCTGTCATCATATAGTAGAGACAGTAGATCTAGCTGGTCTGTCATCATATAGTAGAGACAGCAGATCTAGCTGGTCTGTCATAATATATTAGAGAGAGTAGATATATCTGGTCTGTCATAATATTATAGAGACAGTAGATCTAGCTGGTCTGTCATAATATAGTAGAGACAGTAGATCTAGCTGATCTGTCATCATATAGTAGAGACCGTAGATCTGGCTGGTCTTTCATAATATATTAGAGAGAGTAGATGTAGCTGGTCTGTTAAAATATAGTAGAGACAGTAGATCTAGCTGGTCTGTCATAATATAAAAGATACAGTAGATCTAGCTGGTCTGTCATAATGTAATAGACACAGTAGATCTAGCTGGTCTGTCATAATATATTAGAGAGAGTAGATCTAGCTGGTCTGTTAAAATATAGTAGAGACAGTAGATCTAGTTGCTCTGTCATAATATAGTAGAGACAGTAGATCGAGCTGATCTGTCATAATATAATAGGGACAGTAGATCTATCTGGTCTGTCATAATATAATAGAGACAGTAGATCTAGCTGGTCTGTCATAATGTAATAGAGACAGTAGATCTTGCTGGTCTGTCATAATATAGTAGAGAAAGTAGATCTAGCTGGTCTCGCATAATATAATAAAGACAGTATATCTAGCTCGTCTGTCAAAATATAGTATAGGCAGTAGATTTGGCTGGTCTGTCGAAATATAATATAGACAGTAGATCTGTCTGGTCTGTCGTAATATAGTACAGACAGTAGATCTAACTGGTCTGTAATAATATAATAGAGACAGTAGTTCTAGCTGGTCTGTCATAATATAGTAGAGAATGTAGATCTAGCTGGTTTGTCATAATATAGTACAGACAGTAGATCTAGCTGGTCTGTCATAATGTAATAGAGACAGTAGATCTTGCTGGTCTGTCATAATATAGTAGAGACACTAGATTTAGCTGGTCTGTCATAATATAATAGATACAGTAGATCTAGCTGGTCTGTCATAATATAGTACATACAGTACATCTAGCTGGTCTTGCATAATATAATAGAGACAGTAGATCTAGCTGGTCTGTCATAAAATAGAAGAGACAGCAGATCTAGCTGCTCTATCGTAATATAGTAGAGAAGGTAGATCTATCTGGTCTATCATAACATAGTAGAGAAGGTAGATCTAGCTGGTCTCGCATAATATAATAAAGACAGTATATCTAGCTCGTCTGTCAAAATATAGTATAGGCAGTAGATTTGGCTGGTCTGTCGAAATATAATATAGACAGTAGATCTGTCTGGTCTGTCGTAATATAGTACAAACAGTAGATCTAACTGGTCTGTAATAATATAATAGAGACAGTAGTTCTAGCTGGTCTGTCATAATATAGTAGAGAATGTAGATCTAGCTGGTCTGTCATAATATAGTAGAGACAGTAGATCTAGCTGGTCTGCCATAATATAGTAGGGACTGTAGATCTAGCTGGTTTGTCATAATATAATAGAGACAGTAGATCTAACTGGTCTGTCATAATGTAATAAAGATAGTAGATCTAGCTGGTCTTTCATAATATAGTAGAGAAAGTAGATCTAGCTGGTCTCGCATAATATAATAAAGACAGTATATCTAGCTCGTCTGTCAAAATATAGTATAGGCAGTAGATTTGGCTGGTCTGTCGAAATATAATATAGACAGTAGATCTGTCTGGTCTGTCGTAATATAGTACAGACAGTAGATCTAACTGGTCTGTAATAATATAATAGAGACAGTAGTTCTAGCTGGTCTGTCATAATATAGTAGAGAATGTAGATCTAGCTGGTTTGTCATAATATAGTACAGACAGTAGATATAGCTGGTCTGTCATAATATAGTTGAGACAGTAGATCTAGCTGGTCTGTCATAACATAATAGATACAGTAGATCTAGCTGGTCTGTCAAAATATAGTAGAGAGAGTAGATCTAGCTGGTCTGCCATAATATAGTAGGGACTGTAGATCTAGCTGGTCTGCCATAATATATTAGAGACATTAGATCTAGCTGGTGTGTCATAATATAATAGATAGAGTAGATATTGCTGGTCTGTCATAATATAATAGAGACAGTAGATATTGCTGGTCTGTCATAATATAATAGAGACAGTAGATCTAGCTGGTCTGTCATTATGTAATAGAGATAGTAGATCTAGCTGGTCTGTCATAATATAATAACGACAGTAAATCTAGCTTGTCTGTCAAAATATAGTACAGACAGTAGATCTAGCTGGTCTGTCATAATGTAATAGAGACATTAGATCTAGCTGGTCTGTGATACTATAGAACGCACAGTAGATCTTGCTGCTCTGTCATAATATAGTAGAGACAGTAGATCTATCTTGTCTGTCATAATATAATAGGGACAGTAGATATATCTGGTCTGTCATAATATAATATATACAGTAGATCTAGCTGGTCTGTCATCATATAGTAGAGACAGTAGATCTAGCTGGTCTGTCATCATATAGTAGAGACAGCAGATCTAGCTGGTCTGTCATAATATATTAGAGAGAGTAGATATATCTGGTCTGTCATAATATTATAGAGACAGTAGATCTAGCTGGTCTTTCATAATATAGTAGAGACAGTAGATCTAGCTGATCTGTCATCATATAGTAGAGACCGTAGATCTGGCTGGTCTTTCATAATATATTAGAGAGAGTAGATGTAGCTGGTCTGTTAAAATATAGTAGAGACAGTAGATCTAGCTGGTCTGTCATAATATAAAAGATACAGTAGATCTAGCTGGTCTGTCATAATGTAATAGACACAGTAGATCTAGCTGGTCTGTCATAATATATTAGAGAGTAGATCTAGCTGGTCTGTTAAAATATAGTAGAGTAGATCTAGCTAGAGACAGTAGATCGAGCTGATCTGTCATAATATAATAGGGACAGTAGATCTAGATCTAGCTGGTCTGTCATAATATATAGTAGAGACAGTAGATCGAGCTGATCTGTCATAATATAATAGGGACAGTAGATCTATCTGGTCTGTCATAATATAATAGAGACAGTAGATCTAGCTGGTCTGTCATAATGTAATAGAGACAGTAGATCTTGCTGGTCTGTCATAATATAGTAGAGACACTAGATTTAGCTGGTCTGTCATAATATAATAGATACAGTAGATCTAGCTGGTCTGTCATAATATAGTACATACAGTACATCTAGCTGGTCTTGCATAATATAATAGAGACAGTAGATCTAGCTGGTCTGTCATAAAATAGATGAGACAGCAGATCTAGCTGCTCTATCGTAATATAGTAGAGAAGGTAGATCTATCTGGTCTATCATAACATAGTAGAGAAGGTAGATCTAGCTGGTCTCGCATAAAATGATAAAGACAGTAAATCTAGCTCGTCTGTCAAAATATAGTGCAGACAGTAGATCTAGCAGGTCTGTCATAATGTAATAGAGACATTAGATCTAGCTGGTCTGTGATACTATAGAACGCACAGTAGATCTAGCTGGTCTGTCATAAATTAGTAGAGACAGTATATCTAGCTGGTCTGTCATAATATAATAGAGACAGTAGTTCGAGCTGGTTTTTCACATTATAGTAGAGAATGTAGATCTAGCTGGTCTGTTCTAATACAATAGAGACAGTAGATCTAGATGGTCTGCCATACTATAGTAGAGACAGTAGATCTAGCAGGTCTGTCATAATATAATAGATACAGTAGATCTAGCTGGTCTGTCATAATATAGATCTGTCTGGTCTGTCGTAATATAGTAGAGACAGTAGCTCTAGCTGGTCTGTCATAATATAGTAGAGACTGTAGATCTAGCTGGTCTGTCATAATATAATAGGGACAGTAGATCTATCTGGTCTGTCATAATATAATAGAGACAGTAGATCTAGCTGGTCTGTCATAATGTAATAGAGACAGTAGATCTTGCTGGTCTGTCATAATATAGTAGAGACACTAGATTTAGCTGGTCTGTCATAATATAATAGATACAGTAGATCTAGCTGGTCTGTCATAATATAGAGGAGACAGTAGATCTAGCTGGTCTGTCATAATATAGTAGAGACACTTGATCTAGCTGGTCTGTCATAATATAATAGAGACAGTAGATCTAGCTGGTCTGTCAAAATATAATAACGACAGTAAATCTAGCTTGTCTGTCAAAATATAGTACAGACAGTAGATCTAGCTGGTTGTAATAGAGACATTAGATCTAGCTGGTCTGTGATACTATAGAACGCACAGTAGATCTTGCTGCTCTGTCATAATATAGTACAGACAGTAGATCTAGCTGGTCTGTCATAATATAGTAGAGACAGTAGATCTATCTTGTCTGTCATAATATAATAGGGACAGTAGATATATCTGGTCTGTCATAATATAATCTATACATTAGATCTAGCTGGTCTGTCATCATATAGTAGAGACAGTAGATCTAGCTGGTCTGTCATCATATAGTAGAGACCGTAGATCTGGCTGGTCTGTCATAATATATTAGAGACTGTAGATCTAGCTGGTCTGTCATAAAATAGAAGAGACAGCAGATCTAGCTGCTCTATCATAATATAGTGAAGAAGGTAGATCTAGCTGGTCTCGCATAATATAATAAAGACAGTAAATCTAGCTCGTCTATCAAAATATAGTACAGACAGTAGTTCTAGCAGGTCTGTCATAATGTAATAGAGACATTAGATCTAGCTGGTCTTTGATACTATAGAACGCCCAGTAGATCTAGCTGGTCTGTCATAAATTAGTAGAGACAGTATATCTAACTGGTCTGTAATAATATAATAGAGACAGTAGATCTAGCTGGTCTGTCAATATATATCGTAGAGACAGTAGATCTAGCTGGTCTGTCATAATATAGTAGAGACTGTAGATCTGGCTGGTCTGTCATAATATATTAGAGACATTAGATCTAGCTGGTCTGTCATAATATAGTAGAGACGGTAGATCTAGCTGGTCTGTCATAATGTAATAAAGACAGTAGATCTAGCTGGTCTGCCATAATATAGTAGGGACTGTAGATCTAGCTTGTCTGTCATAATATAATATAGACAGTATATCTAGCTGGTCTGTCATAATATAGTAGAGACAGTAGATCTAGCTGGTCTGCCATAATATAGTAGGGACTGTAGATCTAGCTGGTCTGTCATAATATAATAGAGACAGTAGATCTAACTGGTCTGTCATAATGTAATAAAGATAGTAGATCTAGCTGGTTTGTCATAGTAGAGTAGAGACTGTAGATTTGGCTGGTCTGTCATAATATAGTTGAGACAGTAGATCTAGCTGGTCTGTCATAATATAATAGATACAGTAGATCTAGCTGGTCTGTCATAATGTAATAGAGACATTAGATCTAGCTGGTCTGTGATACTATAGAACA
The DNA here is from genome assembly GCF_045791955.1 of Oncorhynchus clarkii lewisi. Taxonomy (NCBI): domain Eukaryota; kingdom Metazoa; phylum Chordata; class Actinopteri; order Salmoniformes; family Salmonidae; genus Oncorhynchus; species Oncorhynchus clarkii. Next base: position 167,426 of record NW_027261095.1, read on the forward strand.
CACAGTAGATCTTGCTGCTCTGTCATAATATAGTACAGACAGTAGATCTAGCTGGTCTGTCATAATATAGTAGAGACAGTAGATCTATCTTGTCTGTCATAATATAATAGGGACAGTAGATATATCTGGTCTGTCATAATATAATCTATACAGTAGATCTAGCTGGTCTGTCATCATATAGTAGAGACAGTAGATCTAGCTGGTCTGTCATCATATAGTAGAGACCGTAGATCTAGCTGGTCTGTCATAATATATTAGAGAGAGTAGATGTAGCTGGTCTGCCATCATATAATAGAGACAGCAGATCTAGCTGGTCTGTCATAATATATTAGAGAGAGTAGATGTAGCTGGTCTGTCATCATATAATAGAGACAGCAGATCTAGCTGGTCTGTCATAATATATTAGAGAGAGTAGATATATCTGGTCTGTCATAATATTATAGAGACAGTAGATCTAGCTGGTCTGTCATAATATAGTAGAGACAGTAGATCTAGCTGGTCTGTCATCATATAGTAGAGACCGTAGATCTGGCTGGTCTTTCATAATATATTAGAGAGAGTAGATGTAGCTGGTCTGTTAAAATATAGTAGAGACAGTAGATATATCTGGTCTGTCATAATATAATAGAGACAGTAGATCTAGCTGGTCTGTCATAATATAAAAGATACAGTAGATCTAGCTGGTCTGTCATAATATATTAGAGAGAGTAGATCTAGCTGGTCTGTTAAAATATAGTAGAGACAGTAGATCTAGTTGCTCTGTCATAATATAGTAGAGACAGTAGATCTAGCTGATCTGTCATAATATAATAGGGACAGTAGATCTAGCTGATCTGTCATCATATAGTAGAGACCGTAGATCTGGCTGGTCTTTCATAATATATTAGAGAGAGTAGATGTAGCTGGTCTGTTAAAATATAGTAGAGACAGTAGATATATCTGGTCTGTCATAATATAATAGAGACAGTAGATCTAGCTGGTCTGTCATAATGTAATAGACACAGTAGATCTAGCTGGTCTGTCATAATATATTAGAGAGAGTAGATCTAGCTGGTCTGTTAAAATATAGTAGAGACAGTAGATCTAGTTGCTCTGTCATAATATAGTAGAGACAGTAGATCTAGCTGATCTGTCATAATATAATAGGGACAGTAGATCTATCTGGTCTGTCATAATATAATAGAGACAGTAGATCTAGCAGGTCTGTCATAATGTAATAGAGACAGTAGATCTTGCTGGTCTGTCATAATATAGTAGAGACACTAGATTTAGCTGGTCTGTCATAATATAATAGATACAGTAGATCTAGCTGGTCTGTCATAATATAGTACAGACAGTACATCTAGCTGGTCTTGCGTAATATAATAGAGACAATAGATCTAGCTGGTCTGTCATAAAATAGAAGAGACAGCAGATCTAGCTGCTCTATCGTAATATAGCAGAGAAGGTAGATCTATCTGGTCTATCATAACATAGTAGAGAAGGTAGATCTAGCTGGTCTCGCATAAAATTATAAAGACAGTCAATCTAGCTCGTCTGTCAAAATATAGTGCAGACAGTAGATCTAGCAGGTCTGTCATAATGTAATAGGGACAGTAGATATATCTGGTCTGTCATAATATAATCTATACATTAGATCTAGCTGGTCTGTCATCATATAGTAGAGACAGTAGATCTAGCTGGTCTGTCATCATATAGTAGAGACCGTAGATCTGGCTGGTCTGTCATAATATATTAGAGACTGTAGATCTAGCTGGTCTGTCATAAAATAGAAGAGACAGCAGATCTAGCTGCTCTATCATAATATAGTGAAGAAGGTAGATCTAGCTGGTCTCGCATAATATAATAAAGACAGTAAATCTAGCTCGTCTGTCAAAATATAGTGCAGACCGTAGTTCTAGCAGGTCTGTCATAATGTAATAGAGACATTAGATCTAGCTGGTCTTTGATACTATAGAACGCCCAGTAGATCTAGCTGGTCTGTCATAAATTAGTAGAGACAGTATATCTAACTGGTCTGTAATAATATAATAGAGACAGTAGATCTAGCTGCTCTGTCATAATATAGTAGAGAAGGTAGATCTAGCTGGTCTGTTCTAATACAATAGAGGCAGTAGATCTAGCTGGTCTGTCAATATATATCGTAGAGACAGTAGATCTAGCTGGTCTGTCATAATATAGTAGACTGTAGATCTGGCTGGTCTGTCATAATATATTAGAGACATTAGATCTAGCTGGTCTGTCATAATATAGTAGAGACGGTAGATCTAGCTGGTCTGTCATAATGTAATAAAGACCGTAGATCTAGCTGGTCTGCCATAATATAGTAGGGACTGTAGATCTAGCTTGTCTGTCATAATATAATATAGACAGTATATCTAGCTGGTCTGTCATAATATAGTAGAGACAGTAGATCTAGCTGGTCTGCCATAATATAGTAGGGACTGTAGATCTAGCTGGTCTGTCATAATATAATAGAGACAGTAGATCTAACTGGTCTGTCATAATGTAATAAAGATAGTAGATCTAGCTGGTCTTTCATAATATAGTAGAGAAAGTAGATCTAGCTGGTCTCGCATAATATAATAAAGACAGTATATCTAGCTCGTCTGTCAAAATATAGTATAGGCAGTAGATTTGGCTGGTCTGTCGAAATATAATATAGACAGTAGATCTGTCTGGTCTGTCGTAATATAGTACAGACAGTAGATCTAACTGGTCTGTAATAATATAATAGAGACAGTAGTTCTAGCTGGTCTGTCATAATATAGTAGAGAATGTAGATCTAGCTGGTCTGTCATAATATAGTAGAGACAGTAGATCTAGCTGGTCTGCCATAATATAGTAGGGACTGTAGATCTAGCTGGTTTGTCATAATATAATAGAGACAGTAGATCTAACTGGTCTGTCATAATGTAATAAAGATAGTAGATCTAGCTGGTCTTTCATAATATAGTAGAGAAAGTAGATCTAGCTGGTCTCGCATAATATAATAAAGACAGTATATCTAGCTCGTCTGTCAAAATATAGTATAGGCAGTAGATTTGGCTGGTCTGTCGAAATATAATATAGACAGTAGATCTGTCTGGTCTGTCGTAATATAGTACAGACAGTAGATCTAACTGGTCTGTAATAATATAATAGAGACAGTAGTTCTAGCTGGTCTGTCATAATATAGTAGAGAATGTAGATCTAGCTGGTTTGTCATAATATAGTACAGACAGTAGATATAGCTGGTCTGTCATAATATAATAGATACAGTAGATATAGCTGGTCTTTCATAGTATAATAGATAGAGTAGATCTTGCTGGTCTGTCATAGTAGAGTAGAGACTGTAGATTTGGCTGGTCTGTCATAATATAGTTGAGACAGTAGATCTAGCTGGTCTGTCATAATATAATAGATACAGTAGATCTAGCTGGTCTGTCAAAATATAGTAGAGAGAGTAGATCTAGCTGGTCTGCCATAATATAGCAGGGACTGTAGATCTAGCTGGTCTGCCATAATATATTAGAGACAGTAGATCTAGCTGGTCTGTCATTATGTAATAGAGATAGTAGATCTAGCTGGTTTGTCATAATATAGTACAGACAGTAGATATAGCTGGTCTGTCATAATATAATAGATACAGTAGATATAGCTGGTCTTTCATAGTATAATAGATAGAGTAGATCTTGCTGGTCTGTCATAGTAGAGTAGAGACTGTAGATTTGGCTGGTCTGTCATAATATAGTTGAGACAGTAGATCTAGCTGGTCTGTCATAATATAATAGATACAGTAGATCTAGCTGGTCTGTCATAATGTAATAGAGACATTAGATCTAGCTGGTCTGTGATACTATAGAACACACAGTAGATCTTGCTGCTCTGTCATAATATAGTACAGACAGTAGATCTAGCTGGTCTGTCATAATATAGTAGAGACAGTAGATCTATCTTGTCTGTCATAATATAATAGGGACAGTAGATATATCTGGTCTGTCATAATATAATCTATACAGTAGATCTAGCTGGTCTGTCATCATATAGTAGAGACAGTAGATCTAGCTGGTCTGTCATCATATAGTAGAGACCGTAGATCTAGCTGGTCTGTCATAATATATTAGAGAGAGTAGATGTAGCTGGTCTGCCATCATATAATAGAGACAGCAGATCTAGCTGGTCTGTCATAATATATTAGAGAGAGTAGATGTAGCTGGTCTGTCATCATATAATAGAGACAGCAGATCTAGCTGGTCTGTCATAATATATTAGAGAGAGTAGATATATCTGGTCTGTCATAATATTATAGAGACAGTAGATCTAGCTGGTCTGTCATAATATAGTAGAGACAGTAGATCTAGCTGGTCTGTCATCATATAGTAGAGACCGTAGATCTGGCTGGTCTTTCATAATATATTAGAGAGAGTAGATGTAGCTGGTCTGTTAAAATATAGTAGAGACAGTAGATATATCTGGTCTGTCATAATATAATAGAGACAGTAGATCTAGCTGGTCTGTCATAATATAAAAGATACAGTAGATCTAGCTGGTCTGTCATAATATATTAGAGAGAGTAGATCTAGCTGGTCTGTTAAAATATAGTAGAGACAGTAGATCTAGTTGCTCTGTCATAATATAGTAGAGACAGTAGATCTAGCTGATCTGTCATAATATAATAGGGACAGTAGATCTAGCTGATCTGTCATCATATAGTAGAGACCGTAGATCTGGCTGGTCTTTCATAATATATTAGAGAGAGTAGATGTAGCTGGTCTGTTAAAATATAGTAGAGACAGTAGATATATCTGGTCTGTCATAATATAATAGAGACAGTAGATCTAGCTGGTCTGTCATAATGTAATAGACACAGTAGATCTAGCTGGTCTGTCATAATATATTAGAGAGAGTAGATCTAGCTGGTCTGTTAAAATATAGTAGAGACAGTAGATCTAGTTGCTCTGTCATAATATAGTAGAGACAGTAGATCTAGCTGATCTGTCATAATATAATAGGGACAGTAGATCTATCTGGTCTGTCATAATATAATAGAGACAGTAGATCTAGCAGGTCTGTCATAATGTAATAGAGACAGTAGATCTTGCTGGTCTGTCATAATATAGTAGAGACACTAGATTTAGCTGGTCTGTCATAATATAATAGATACAGTAGATCTAGCTGGTCTGTCATAATATAGTACAGACAGTACATCTAGCTGGTCTTGCGTAATATAATAGAGACAATAGATCTAGCTGGTCTGTCATAAAATAGAAGAGACAGCAGATCTAGCTGCTCTATCGTAATATAGCAGAGAAGGTAGATCTATCTGGTCTATCATAACATAGTAGAGAAGGTAGATCTAGCTGGTCTCGCATAAAATTATAAAGACAGTCAATCTAGCTCGTCTGTCAAAATATAGTGCAGACAGTAGATCTAGCAGGTCTGTCATAATGTAATAGGGACAGTAGATATATCTGGTCTGTCATAATATAATCTATACATTAGATCTAGCTGGTCTGTCATCATATAGTAGAGACAGTAGATCTAGCTGGTCTGTCATCATATAGTAGAGACCGTAGATCTGGCTGGTCTGTCATAATATATTAGAGACTGTAGATCTAGCTGGTCTGTCATAAAATAGAAGAGACAGCAGATCTAGCTGCTCTATCATAATATAGTGAAGAAGGTAGATCTAGCTGGTCTCGCATAATATAATAAAGACAGTAAATCTAGCTCGTCTGTCAAAATATAGTGCAGACCGTAGTTCTAGCAGGTCTGTCATAATGTAATAGAGACATTAGATCTAGCTGGTCTTTGATACTATAGAACGCCCAGTAGATCTAGCTGGTCTGTCATAAATTAGTAGAGACAGTATATCTAACTGGTCTGTAATAATATAATAGAGACAGTAGATCTAGCTGCTCTGTCATAATATAGTAGAGAAGGTAGATCTAGCTGGTCTGTTCTAATACAATAGAGGCAGTAGATCTAGCTGGTCTGTCAATATATATCGTAGAGACAGTAGATCTAGCTGGTCTGTCATAATATAGTAGAGACTGTAGATCTGGCTGGTCTGTCATAATATATTAGAGACATTAGATCTAGCTGGTCTGTCATAATATAGTAGAGACGGTAGATCTAGCTGGTCTGTCATAATGTAATAAAGACAGTAGATCTAGCTGGTCTGCCATAATATAGTAGGGACTGTAGATCTAGCTTGTCTGTCATAATATAATATAGACAGTATATCTAGCTGGTCTGTCATAATATAGTAGAGACAGTAGATCTAGCTGGTCTGCCATAATATAGTAGGGACTGTAGATCTAGCTGGTCTGTCATAATATAATAGAGACAGTAGATCTAACTGGTCTGTCATAATGTAATAAAGATAGTAGATCTAGCTGGTCTTTCATAATATAGTAGAGAAAGTAGATCTAGCTGGTCTCGCATAATATAATAAAGACAGTATATCTAGCTCGTCTGTCAAAATATAGTATAGGCAGTAGATTTGGCTGGTCTGTCGAAATATAATATAGACAGTAGATCTGTCTGGTCTGTCGTAATATAGTACAGACAGTAGATCTAACTGGTCTGTAATAATATAATAGAGACAGTAGTTCTAGCTGGTCTGTCATAATATAGTAGAGAATGTAGATCTAGCTGGTCTGTCATAATATAGTAGAGACAGTAGATCTAGCTGGTCTGCCATAATATAGTAGGGACTGTAGATCTAGCTGGTTTGTCATAATATAATAGAGACAGTAGATCTAACTGGTCTGTCATAATGTAATAAAGATAGTAGATCTAGCTGGTCTTTCATAATATAGTAGAGAAAGTAGATCTAGCTGGTCTCGCATAATATAATAAAGACAGTATATCTAGCTCGTCTGTCAAAATATAGTATAGGCAGTAGATTTGGCTGGTCTGTCGAAATATAATATAGACAGTAGATCTGTCTGGTCTGTCGTAATATAGTACAGACAGTAGATCTAACTGGTCTGTAATAATATAATAGAGACAGTAGTTCTAGCTGGTCTGTCATAATATAGTAGAGAATGTAGATCTAGCTGGTTTGTCATAATATAGTACAGACAGTAGATATAGCTGGTCTGTCATAATATAATAGATACAGTAGATATAGCTGGTCTTTCATAGTATAATAGATAGAGTAGATCTTGCTGGTCTGTCATAGTAGAGTAGAGACTGTAGATTTGGCTGGTCTGTCATAATATAGTTGAGACAGTAGATCTAGCTGGTCTGTCATAATATAATAGATACAGTAGATCTAGCTGGTCTGTCAAAATATAGTAGAGAGAGTAGATCTAGCTGGTCTGCCATAATATAGCAGGGACTGTAGATCTAGCTGGTCTGCCATAATATATTAGAGACAGTAGATCTAGCTGGTCTGTCATTATGTAATAGAGATAGTAGATCTAGCTGGTTTGTCATAATATAGTACAGACAGTAGATATAGCTGGTCTGTCATAATATAATAGATACAGTAGATATAGCTGGTCTTTCATAGTATAATAGATAGAGTAGATCTTGCTGGTCTGTCATAGTAGAGTAGAGACTGTAGATTTGGCTGGTCTGTCATAATATAGTTGAGACAGTAGATCTAGCTGGTCTGTCATAATATAATAGATACAGTAGATCTAGCTGGTCTGTCATAATGTAATAGAGACATTAGATCTAGCTGGTCTGTGATACTATAGTAGAGACAGTAGATCTATCTTGTCTGTCATAATATAATAGGGACAGTAGATATATCTGGTCTGTCATAATATAATCTATACAGTAGATCTAGCTGGTCTGTCATCATATAGTAGAGACAGTAGATCTAGCTGGTCTGTCATCATATAGTAGAGACCGTAGATCTAGCTGGTCTGTCATAATATATTAGAGAGAGTAGATGTAGCTGGTCTGCCATCATATAATAGAGACAGCAGATCTAGCTGGTCTGTCATAATATATTAGAGAGAGTAGATGTAGCTGGTCTGTCATCATATAATAGAGACAGCAGATCTAGCTGGTCTGTCATAATATATTAGAGAGAGTAGATATATCTGGTCTGTCATAATATTATAGAGACAGTAGATCTAGCTGGTCTGTCATAATATAGTAGAGACAGTAGATCTAGCTGGTCTGTCATCATATAGTAGAGACCGTAGATCTGGCTGGTCTTTCATAATATATTAGAGAGAGTAGATGTAGCTGGTCTGTTAAAATATAGTAGAGACAGTAGATATATCTGGTCTGTCATAATATAATAGAGACAGTAGATCTAGCTGGTCTGTCATAATATAAAAGATACAGTAGATCTAGCTGGTCTGTCATAATGTAATAGACACAGTAGATCTAGCTGGTCTGTCATAATATATTAGAGAGAGTAGATCTAGCTGGTCTGTTAAAATATAGTAGAGACAGTAGATCTAGTTGCTCTGTCATAATATAGTAGAGACAGTAGATCTAGCTGATCTGTCATAATATAATAGGGACAGTAGATCTATCTGGTCTGTCATAATATAATAGAGACAGTAGATCTAGCAGGTCTGTCATAATGTAATAGAGACAGTAGATCTTGCTGGTCTGTCATAATATAGTAGAGACACTAGATTTAGCTGGTCTGTCATAATATAATAGATACAGTAGATCTAGCTGGTCTGTCATAATATAGTACAGACAGTACATCTAGCTGGTCTTGCGTAATATAATAGAGATAATAGATCTAGCTGGTCTGTCATAAAATAGAAGAGACAGCAGATCTAGCTGCTCTATCGTAATATAGCAGAGAAGGTAGATCTATCTGGTCTATCATAACATAGTAGAGAAGGTAGATCTAGCTGGTCTCGCATAAAATTATAAAGACAGTCAATCTAGCTCGTCTGTCAAAATATAGTGCAGACAGTAGATCTAGCAGGTCTGTCATAATGTAATAGAGACATTAGATCTAGCTGGTCTTTGATACTATAGAACGCACAGTAGATCTAGCTGGTCTGTCATAAATTAGTAGAGACAGTATATCTAGCTGGTCTGTCATAATATAATAGAGACAGTAGTTCTAGCTGGTTTTTCACATTATAGTAGAGAATGTAGATCTAGCTGGTCTGTTCTAATACAATAGAGACAGTAGATCTAGCTGGTCTGCCATACTATAGTAGAGTCAGTAGATCTAGCAGGTCTGTCATAATATAATAGATACAGTAGATCTAGCTGGTCTGTCATAATATAGTAGAGACAGTAGATCTATCTGGTCTGTCATAATATAATAGAGACAGTAGATCTAGCTGGTCTGTCATAATTTAATAGATACAGTAGATCTAGCTGGTCTGTCATAATATAGAGGAGACAGTAGATCTAGCTGGTCTGTCATAATATAGTAGAGACACTTGATCTAGCTGGTCTGTCATAATATAATAGAGACAGTAGATCTAGCTGGTCTGTCATAATATAGAAGAGATAGTAGATCTAGGTGGTCTTTCATAATATAGTAGAGAAAGTAGATCTAGCTGGTCTCGCATAATATAATAAAGACAGTATAACTAGCTCGTCTGTCAAAATATAGTAGAGGCAGTAGATCTAGCTGGTCTGTGACAGAACCCAGTCACCCTGGCCCCTCCCCCCTACAGACCGCACCAATCCCCACTGTGATCAATTCAGTGTCAAGACGGCTCTAGGTCGCCTGCAACCGACTAATGATAGGTGTCTGAGTCGACTGACTCTCAGATAATCTTCCACTGCCTCGGCCCTGTTTACACCTACAAGGTGCCCCCCTCACACAGGAAAACACACTCAGAGCCTACTGACTGGGCCCTGTTTACACCTCCAAGGTTCCCCCTCACACAGGAAAACACACTCAGAGCCTACTGACTGGGCCCTGTTTACACCTCCAAGGTTCCCCCTCACACAGGAAAACACACTCAGAGCCTACTGCCTCGGTCCTGTTTACGAGGCTTTTATAAAAACTACACTTAGCGTGTTTAGATCACCTCTTTTTATTTAAACTAGGTTTGAGATGTGGTATCCACTCGCCTCGCTGCCTCTCAGATCAAAGGTGCTCCAGGTGCTCCATCTGCGCCGTTCCCAAAGTGTGGTGTCCCTGAGATCTCAAGTTAGAGGGATCCCTGGTGTACCATTTACCCAGGTCGTCAGGAGCGGTCACCAAATGAAGATTAACATCCCCAAATGTGGTTAATTTCTTTAATATCAAATGAGGAAACAAACTTATCACGCAAGTCAGAGTTTTTCTTAAGCTAAATCTTTATTCACTTAAGGGAGCAAGTCAATACAACGCATACATAAAGTGAATCAATTGAATGCTCTACGATAATGATTGCTGGTCGATGAATCACCCCCAGACTACTCATTGAGAGCCCCGAGACAAAAGTACAAAGGTCTTTTATAGCCAAGATACACCCCTTTCAATCTACATGACGAACAGCAGATGTATAGATGGGTCACAAGGTTAAGATTCGTATGAAAGATACTTATAATTCACAGCAGACAATATCTGCTGTAAAAACAGTACTCTGTGTGGAGACCAGGGTCTGGCCCTGGGGTAATCTCTCCCTGGTACCATAGAGAACAGAAACATTAACTCATGCTCTGGAATGCGGCCTCTTTAGGTTTTATCACACAAAAGACATTGTAAATCTCCTGTCAGTGTTATCTCCCAGAGGCCCATCCTCAGTAGAACACACAGACACAATAGTTCTAAGAACCCTCTATTCTGTTGCATAACACAACCATTTGATACAATAAAAGTACAATAACATAATGTTGCAGTTTTGCTCTCAGTGTCCACTGAAAGTTGACTAGTAACAACAACTGGGATATGAAAGACACCCACCATGAGACCCACTAAATCTGCCCAAGAAGAGGCAAACAAAAGAAAAACCCACAACAAACTTAAAGACAGGACGCAAACCAAAAAGGTGTTGACTCTCCACATCTATCAAGACAACTGGAGCACTGGGCCAGACACACTTAAATAGAACCTGGACCAGCTCAGGTGAAACACCTTCCTACTAATGAGATGGACAAGCCAGCACAGGTGTAACACATACTGACTAACGAGGTGACACCAATCAATCTCTTCCATTTCAGAGCCTGGATTTTTCCCCTGAGGCTAATATCCAAATTATGTTGAAATCAATTGATAAGGGGGCAAACGTTTAGGCTTCTACATTGAGACTATTAAAATAACCCTAAAACAATGTTAAAATATTCTACATTGTGACATTAATTCGTTGAAATCATGAAACAACTACTTCATGTATGTATTTTCTAATATTTGATCAGAGATCATTTATCAGATTATCTCTGGTCACAGCTATGAGATTTCAATCCTGTGTGTGTTCTCTGGTGAAGAGTCAGAGAGCCAGATGAAGCAAATCTCTTCCCACATTGACCACAGCTATAAGGTTTATCTCCTGTGTGTTTTCTCTGGTGCACTGTCAGCTCTCCAGATTGACCAAAACCCTTCCCACATTGATTACAGCTATAAG